>NC_090788.1:19820000-20105000 GCF_040054535.1 Antennarius striatus | reverse complement strand
TGAACAAAAAAAACATGTGGCCCACTTTTATTTCAAAATAGAGAATTTAAATGTCAGTCAGTCCCTGAAAAGAAAACTAAGCATTGGACAGACTCTAATCTTAGTCCATGTGGAATTACAAACGTCATGAATCATGCAGCTGCTGTGGATTCAGCCGACGGTACGAGTGTCTGCTCTCCATACTTTCACTCATCATCCATGTTCTTTGCTGAGTATTACTGACAAAACCTTAAGAATATCAGTAATTATACTGCAGAAGTCTGTAATCTGACAAAATCTCCAAAAGTACAATCAATCTATAGAAAATTTACAATCAAGACATTATCTTTACTGGTTTGATTTGATAAACCGTAAGATCAGAAACATTATTTTACAGACATGAACAAAAAGACTAAATGATGAATGATTTTTTTGATATTCCAATATCAAAATGTTGACAAATATGTTTTAGTATCAGTTCATCATCATGAATTTGTCAACATAATTACTTTCATGTTTAATGCCTACAGTGCGTGTCATCTAATCCACTCGTGCTACTTTGAAGGCGGGAGTCACAAGAAATGAGGTAAAGCAGCTCGAGTTATTGGACGTCATGTGCAAACTGGGTGTGATGTTTATCAGGAATTGAACAAATCATGTTCCTTCTGTCAGCTGACTATTAGTTAGAGATACCACACATGTCTGGTTGTGATAACTGACACTTAAGGATGAGATTGATGTGCAGATTAACATTTCTATCTATACCACACAATCTGTTCTGTGGTTATATGTCATGAATTACTTTCAGATTCTGTATATAATGAACAAACATTTCCCACCACTTTGGGAGTGTAACGTTTGTGACAACTCTCTTACATACTAAACTTTATTTTCTTTTCACAAACTGCCAGACATCCGCAGTGCACTGGCGTCGTGCCCGGAGTGTACCCTGCCTCATGGCCCGAGTCCGCTGGGATCGGCTCCAGCAACTTGGCGGTTAATGAAGATGAATGAATGGATGAACTGCCAGAGATGATGATAAAAATATTCAACAGACTCAGAAAATAACTGTAATAAAGTGAATCCTTTCTGTGGGGGCTTGTTGAGGCTGAACAGGATGTAGGAGTTCATGACGCGACTCACATTCATCACATTTTACCTGTAGAAAGACAGTCAATTATGATATATTATAAGATATTAACTGAGAATATGCTATCTCATTGCGTTTAAGAAACACTTCTCTCATGATTCATTAAATGCTTTTACAATACTTGTCTCTCACACACTGATGACAGAAGCTGCTCATCCAGAGTGAAGCACTACTTCCTGTACAAAGCATCCTACCCAAAGCGTCACGTGTCAGACAGCTGGACCTGGAGATGGACACTTCAACCGTGGTACAGCAGCATTTGGGGGTGAACTATAGCATTTCATTGGAATAAAGTCAGATGACAACCTTTTTCTAGTCTTTTGATGAATTTTGATTAGAATTAATAGATGGAGGTCACCTCACCTGGTTCACCAGGTCTTTGTTCAGTTGGACCTGCTTTATCATTTTCAGTCTATGACAGCGTGAGTCGATCCAGGTGGACTGATTTACCACGAGAGTCTGTCTGTAGCTCGTCTACGTTTCCAGGAGCGACAGAAGGGTCAGACTGTTTCAGTCCACTTGGCTAAAGCACCAACAAATCTTCTGTCATCTGAGTCGCTGTGATTCCCCTCTGAAGGACGACCACCACTCAGGACATCTGCTACGACTGCAGACTGAAGCGCCATCAAACACGATGCTTCAGACCTGTTGTGGTGAGACCACACATCAGTGCAGGATGTGCACACAACTCACACAACTACACTTCATCTGGAAACTTTTTATAAGTCTTTTTGTCCATCTGCCACACCGTCAGACGTGTCCTCAGCCATTCAGACTAGAATTACGGAATGCAGTGGGGTTTAAATTTGGTAATTCGACTAATTTGTGTATAAAGGTGTTTTTTTTAATTAATCCTGATCATTGTGTAAAGTTAATTCTATGTTGCACAAAATGCAGGAAAACTGAAGCGGTACAGAAAATGAATGACTGAATGAACGAATCTAAAGATAGGATGAAAACAAAATGATTAAATCTAACTTTTATTCCACTGTCTGGCGTTGTTAAACTAGTTTTAGCCACAGCGTGTAGAACAAGGATCCAACTATATTAAAATTAGCTCACTAGACAAACATAAATTGATCTGTTATAAACATACCTCTGCTGTAATGTAGACTTTAGCAAACGGCCTGATGGTTTGTTTTGTCGCCTCTGAGGGATGGAATCTGGTTTGGTTTATGAGTGAAAGCGGTTGAGGGGAAATAATATATCACTTGATCATAAAAGTTAATCATTGTTCTTTTGAATCGGACCAAAGCATGAAGGTAAAAACAGGCTGTGATGTATGATATTCATCATCTAGGGATGGTTTCTTTTTATAGCAACTGAAAGGTCTTAAATACAGCTTGTATTCCTGCAAACTACCCCTGAATGACCTCTACCTCAGCCTGACGCTACAACAGGGCTGCATTCCATTAATAATGCACATGAAGGCAGAGTCTGAAGACGCACAAGCTGACTAATAACATCTGATATTTAAAAATGGAAGTTTTTTTGCAACCAGGCTAAACATTCACCCCAGTGGTGATCACTTGAGACTTTTGAAAAGTCTCTCTTGGCAGCTCTTTTATTTTAGTGACCTGTTCTTTTTTCTATTTTTGTATTGTTTTGGGGGTTTCTGGTTTGATTACACTAATTTCCTTCCTCGCCTTGCGGACGTCTGCTTTGATAACCCACCGTTCTAGTAATCCAATCTGCAGACATCAAGAAGAGATTGATTACCTCTGGAAACCTGTACGCCTCACCTGCTTTCATCTACACTCTTCCAGTTAATTCAACAGCGAGCAAGCGAGCTTGGCTGAAGCCCAGATCATTATCTGACTCTCCATTCAGCTGTTTCACAGTCGTATTTAAAGAAATGGCCCTTTCTGATCTTTTGGCTCTCCTCCCGTTCATTTGTCAAGAGTCAAACTCTGAAGACAAAAGAGTTCAAGCGGCTGTCTTTATTGCTGCAAGAGGTCTGCTGTACCTTCACTAAAGGTGTCCTGAGAAGCTAAAAGAAAAGCTCAGACAAAGAATTGAACAGGCTGAGCAGTGTTTGCATTCAGAAGTGAAAAAACAGACGGTTTGACTTGACAATAAATGGCTGAAAACGGCTCAGAACCTGAAACACGACAGTCGATCCGACGGTAACAGAATGCACTATGTGCACTATTTTTTTCCCAGATTAACCTTTTACCATAAACTGGGATTTTTGTTCTTCCTTGAATTACAGATCACAGATCAATGTAGTTACAAGCACAGACATGTTTAGAGTCATAAGAGTATAACCTGGACTCTGGTGAAGGCAGCGATGGAAGCAAAAGGCCAACTAGAACATGGTGTAATGACTTCATAGCTGATAGAGGGTGGTGATGCCCCAACAATTACCCTGCTATACGACCCACTCCAGCAAAAACAGGACCATAGTTATAAAATGATCATCATGCTGTATGTTTGTGTGATTAATGATGATCATGGTGATGTCAGTAGTAGGTCCAAGTCAGTCAAGTCATTTGCATTAATTAATGAGCTATTAATGTGTAGATACCGTAGTGCATCATGGGAATTAGGCAGGAGAGATGCTCAGGGGTGTTGATTTATTCTTACATATCCCAGATTCACAAACAATGTCTCAAAGGGCTTTACAATCTGAACATGGACAATATCCCTCTGACCTTTGTGCACTGCGAGCAGTACAATCCTCACATCGGATAAGGAACAACTCCCCCCAAAACCCTTTGAACAGGGGAAAAAATGGATGGGAGTAACCTCAGGAAGACTGCAGAGGAGGGACCCCTCTTCCAGGAGTGGACAGACGAAGCAATAGATACCGCATGTACAGATTAACAACACAATAATAATAACAATTACAATAACAATAACAGTAATAAATATATGACAAAGGCACGCTGATCCATCCAGTAGAGCGAGTTACCACCAGCCGATGAAGCACACAGAGGTCACCGATTGCCGAGGATCCACCACTCTGAGGACAGACCAGACAGTGCATAAGTCATTGATCTCAAAAAAGTTATAGTGTAAGATTACTCTGCCAAAACCCAAAAACCACAGCAGAACCAAATGAGGCAGAACCAGCACTCCCCTAGTGGATGGTGAAACAGGACCACTGTGCAGCTTGTGATATCGCCAGTCACGGAAGCAGACAGAGGTAGCCGATTGCCGATGATCCACCACACAAAGGCCTGAGAGACAGAACAGGAGAAGGAGGGAGAGAGACAGAGAGAGCAGGGGCAAGAGTGGTGATAGAGGGACCACAATGGCAGAGGATTAATCGGAGGCAGGGACCTAACTAAGAAATCCTACGGCTCGTCGGCAGGACTAGGCTAAACCTAAACATTGACACTGCCACCTCCGATCTACTTAAGTAGAACAGGTACGTTTTGAGTCTAGATTTAAAGATATCTACGGATCCAGACTGTCTAATACCTATAGGGAGGTTATTCCACAAGAAAGGGGCACGATAGGAGAAGGCCCTCTGGCCAGCTGACTTCTTTTTCACTCTAGGAACACACAAGAGACCTGTATTCTGAGAGCGGAAAGCCCTAATCGGAGTGTAAGGTTTAACAAGATCAGACAAATAGGTTGGAGCAGGACCATTAATGCTTTTGTACGTCAATAAGAGTACCTTAAAATCGGATCTAACATGAATCAGGAGCCAGTGTAATGCAGCTAATACTGGGGTGATATGGCCAAATTTCCTAGTTTTAGTTAATATTCTTGCTACTGTGCTCTGAACCATCTGAAGGCCCCTAGGACTAGACTGAGGCAACCCTGATAACAGAACATTACAATAATCAAGTCTAGAGGACACAAAGGCATGAAGTAAAATTTCTGCATCAGCCATGGCTAAAGAGGACCTAATTTTGGAAATATTACGTA
Source organism: Antennarius striatus (assembly GCF_040054535.1). Taxonomy (NCBI): domain Eukaryota; kingdom Metazoa; phylum Chordata; class Actinopteri; order Lophiiformes; family Antennariidae; genus Antennarius; species Antennarius striatus. Next base: position 20,099,992 of record NC_090788.1, on the reverse strand, counting down.
GATGAAAGAAGGCGATCTTTGTCACCTCTTTAATATGCTTGTCAAAGGCAAGAGTTGAATCTAACGTTACTCCAAGATTCTTGACTGTTGAACTTTGGGTTATTAAACAGTTATCTACAGATATTGTTTGTTGTTGAAATTGGTTTCTATGTCGGGCAGGGCCAATGATTAACATCTGTTTTGTCTGGGTTTAGAAGCAAGAAATTACTGGACATCCAACTATTCACGGCAGAAAGACAGGCCTCTAGTTTAATTAATTCAGATCGATCATCTGCTTTTATGGGCATGTAATGTTGTGTGTCATCAGCATAACAATGGAAACTTATTCCAAGGCTGTGTATAATTTGACCAAGAGGTGCAACATACAGGAAATACAACACAGGCAGTACAACACAGGCAGTACAACACAGGCAGAACAACAGGAAGTACAACAGGCATCACGACACAGACAGTACATTAGACAGTACAGCACAAAGTATGAGGGTTTATTAAATGCTCTTAATAAACTCTGCAGAGAAAGATGTTCTTTAACAAAGAAATAAGTAAACGGTTTAATGCAGCAAGTTATTTTTACATTTCTGTATTCAGTAATTAGGAGCAAGAAATCTTTTCATCAGCACAGAGCATGTGGTGTGACACAGGTTGACAAATAAGAGCTGAGAAGTGAAATCAATAATATGGAAACATTCCCCTGATCACATTGACCTTTTGTCTACTTGAACACTTTATGGGCCAGTAAATAAAAGCCACAATATCAGTCCATCTTTCCCAAATGTCTTCTTCTGTGTATTGGACCGTAAAGTACATAGCTTCACAATATGTTGTCGAAGCGGCCGCACATCGAAACCTTCTTCACCTCGAAAGTGACTCATTAACTTAGCATTGATTGGAGCCTGCTGGTACTACGGCGGGCCGTGTTCTGCCTGTCAGAAATCAGCGAGATAAGAGAGAAAGACAGAGAAGACGCACACAGAGAGACGGAGCTGGAGGGACGTAAAGGGATGCAGCAAATGAGATGAATGGAAAACGGAAAAGACAAAACTTTCAGGAGAGAATATGCGTGTCCAGCAGTCAAGATGAAAATATGTGAATTAATGAGAAACTTGATGACGGAAATTGGAAATTGGGAAATAATGGATTTAAAGTTTAAATTCCTCTCTGAAGGCAGTAGGGCTGTGTTTATTTGTTTGTTTTTCATTTTTTTCAGTTGTTCTTTTGGTTTACAAATTTATTTGTTTGTATATTTACTTCAATTAATTTACTTTTTTTTTTTTTTTTTTTTATTTAATTATTTATTTACTTTTTTTTTTGTTTTTTTTACATGTTTAGTTATTTGGGAGGTTGTCTCAACCCTGTTTGCGTGATCTTGTAACAGAATGGGAGATCTCCTTTAAAAAAAACACTTCCAGCTTCAGGCACTAACAGTACATGTAGAAAACTAATGACTGATCATATTTTGACTGATTTTTTTTTTTTTTTTTTTTCAGAAACATAAAATTCAATTACTTTACCTTGTAAAACCGTTCATTTGCTGAGTTGCAAGGTCATCTTTAGAGTACATATCCATACCTGGTTGATTAAAATGTCAACACTGGATGAGTCGACGCCTTAGAATTTAGATCTTTATTCTCGGTAGCAAAGCATAAAGTGCGACTGCGTTCGGATCATTTCCAGTCCTGCAAGAAGAGATAAAACCGGGGAATGATGAATTATTTTCCTTTCTGGATAGTTTATTATCTTCATTATAAGAGTAACAAACAGTTTACACATTTCTGCATTCCAATGATCATCAAATACTTCTCCAAAAAGCAATAGTTCAGAATTAATTTTTTTTAATTTTGAGTTTTAATTACCGCGGTGCACTGGCGTCGTGCCCGGAGTGTCCCCCGCCTCACGCCCTATGCCGCCGAGATAGGCTCCAGCTCCCCGTGACCCGCTGCGGCAGATACAGCGGTGGTAATCTGGAGATGACTGACTGAGTTGTAATTAAATAAGAAAATAAAATAAAGTAAATAAATAATTTTTAAAAATGTAATCAAATAAAAAAAATTCATGCAGTGCTGCTCATGGTGGTAAATTATATTGTAGTCCTGACTGCAGGTCAGAATGTGCATTTAAAGTCTCTGATGATTTAATTTATATTCTGACACAGGCCTACAATTAATTTATCCACCTTCACTAAACTTCATCACAGGCTGGAAAAATATGTCATTTCAAATTGATATAAAAATTTACACCTACTCTCCCACATTCTCTCAATCCTCCACCCTCATTTCTGACTCACACAAGAACACACACACACACACACACACATGCACACACACACACAAACACACACTCGTTCTCAGTCTGAATCACACACTCCTCATAATTGGAAAGACAAATGTGTGGCTTTGTTTGCTCCTCAGCTCCTCCACACTCTTCATTATTTCAGTCTTCTGCTTGAGTGCTTATGCAGACGTTGGTGATTGGCTCCAGCCCTTTAATTCTCTGGCCCAATCTCCCCTGGATGATTGAATAGGCTAAGCCTTATCTCCCCCCTGGTCAATATCATATACCTGCCAGTGCTAAGCGATTGCCTTTCTCCCCATGTAGATGCTTGTCAAATTGAACTAAGGCCAGACTTTATTGATTGGGTGATAACAGAGGTGGCGATTGAGGAATTGGTTGGATTTAGGTCCGGGTGGTCTGGGCAGTCCTTGGGGGGGGGGGGGGGGGGGTTGGCTGGGTCCTTGAGCAGCTCGCTATAGTGTGTGTGTCTGTCAACATCCATGTCTCGCATCAAGTGATTTTCTGTGTCCATGTGTGCAAGGACATGTATTAGTTGTGTAAAATCAGCACAATAGCATGTGTCTTAGTGTTTCAGAGTCTTTCAGCGACACACACTCTGATATGAACGTTCATATTGTGCCTGTATTGTCCTCTCCCCCTGGTAGTCTTCATGCCTTCCTCTAATCTCCACCTGCCAACGGTACCTGCTGAGAAACCAATCACAATTGGTGGTCTGTTCTTGCACAAAATATCACTACATCTCCAATCTGTGTCTGCAATCTTCTCACCTGGGAAGAGAAATTACGAGGGATTAGACCTATTAGAGAAAGTGTTCTCTGTGAAGTAGCCCCCCCACGCAGTCACATAAACAGGAGGGTGCATAAAGTTTTCTGGTCTGGGACTTAAAGGAGGACCTGATGATGTAGTTTGATGTTCATTTTATGCAGCGTTTAAACTCTCTGTCAGAGGTATAATGTTATATACAGTATTTTCCACACTATAAGGCACACTGGATTATAACCTTCAATATTTGGCCTTTTTTTAAAAGAAGTTCATACATCAAGTGCACTGGATTACAAAACACACCTGAGAACTCACCTTAAATTAATAGTCTATTTTAGATTTTTTTTTCCATATATATAAGGAACTTTGGATTATACGAAATTGAGAAAATTTAAGGCTTTTAAGTACGCCTTATAGTGTGGAAAATGCTGTATATTTATATTATAGGAATGATAATAATGAAGCAAAATAAAGAAGGCTTGTAATTTCAAAAATAAATCCCTGTCTTAAGGTGTGAGCTTTTCATTAAATCAAAAATAAATCTAAATAAATATACTATACAAGGATCAATTCTAATGATGTATTTAAGCAAAAAGTACATATTGTTTTCCATCTCTCTAAAAGGCTGATAAAAATGGTAATTTCAAGTGACAAAAAACTTCAGCACATTAAAAATGTAAAGTATGGAGGGGGCCAGGTTTCAACTGCCTCAACTATAAAATTTGTCTGCGACTAAACACTAATTACCTCGCTGATTACCTCCTACCTGTGTGTTTAAAAAGTACTTGTTTGAAAATCCTGTGCCTACACAATGAAATTGCAAAGCATGGTCTTTCCTGTATGTTATAGGTAGGTGTGTGTCGTTTAAGCTTGTGCAGCACTGAAGAACAGAAACAGACATGTTAGCTTAATAACACAAAGACAAAGACAATGGTACCGGGGTATCCTCTGCACCTGCAGACACAGGCGGGTGTGACTGGGTTGGGAATAGCTGCTCTCTTTCCAAACTCCAGTCATATTAACATCCCAGAAGGAGAATGTAAAGAAGGACACCGCTGGGAAAATGATGCATGATCAGCAAAAAACTCCTTCTATGGAATTAAGGTTGAAGAAATAGTGCAGAGGACAGCCAATCACCTGAGCTGGGCTCGCAGCCAAAACATCCTCCAGATCCCATCTCGTTCCCTTCAGGTTAAAAAAAAGTCATTCAAGACTTGATCAGACAGTTGCTCCATAAACCACCTCCTGTACAGTCAGGGCTACAAACTGTGATCTGTTTGTGATTATTCACATAAGAAGATGAAGCACTAAAATAGAATTTGTGAATAAAATTACCAGACTTTAATTTCCTCTTTAGGGAAAGCATGTCAGGATGATAAAAGCAGAAAGGTAGCTCATCATTCTGCTGCTTTACACCCGTGACTGTAGGACTCAGACAGACGGAGATTCAAACGGTCTAATAATGTCCCTGCCATTACGGAGACAGGATATCAGTGTTGTCCTTTTATAATTATTCTAAAGCAAAGATCAATTCATTCTTTTTGTCCTGCAGTCGTTCATTATTGCGTGTTGTCGGTCAGTTTCGCCTGAAGTCTAACACCTCTTTTTTTGTCTGTGGTTACAGATGCAAATATTTACCTCTTCACATCAGCAAGAAGTGAATGTCTTAACAATAAAGTTGTTTTTCCAGCTGTGACCCCAATGTTGTGTCTTCATTTAACACCCCGACTAAAGGTGATGTCTGCTGGGTTTGTTTCCTGTTTGCCTCTTACATTACATTTGAAGGATTGAAACAATAACCTAGTGTCCATCTCTTCTTTTATTCCCCTAAAGGCAACACTTTTTGTTTGAACAGTGCTTTGTTTCCTGTTCTCCAAATCTGCAGATATCAACACAAGGAAAGCCAAGGAAATTGCGCACAAAAAAAGATTTTTTTTTATTTTTGCAAAAACACTTTAATCACATTCAAACATTTTACAATTTTACATTAGATGAAAGCACTAAAGTGCTTCAGAAGAAGATTTTTTGCAAAAAAAACTTCAATCACATTCAGAAAGAAAGAAAGAAAGAAAAAGAGAAAGAAAGCACCTACATGAACGAGAATAAAGGAGGGCAATTGAGAGGTAGGAGATTCACGCCGGGGTTAATAGAAAGGCTCCTGTGTAGATGAGCGCACGGCGCTGGGGCAGCTAGCTGAAAATGAGAAGCACAGGAAAAAGAAAAGGAGAAAGGAGGTGAATCACTGCAACAAACAGAGCGATGGAAGGAGCCATGAACTATTAATGAAGACCCATTTGGCTGATGGAGAAAAAAGACAGTATAGAAAGGTCAGTGAATTTGCCTGGCTGGGGTTGGTTCGCAGCAGAACACACTGATGAACGCAGCGTGAGAGGAGGAATCGACCAGACGAGCCTGAGGGCACAGCCAAACAAGAACTGTACAGAAATTATGGCTTAGGAGGAAGAAGGAGGTGTGTGTGGGGGGGGGGCGCCGGTGAGGAAGGACGTGGGGTCAGTCCAGCAGACAGCAGAAGCTTTGTGCTTTTCCTCTGATTGTCAGGTGAAGGTGAGGAGACGCTGAAAACTGCTGAGACAGCAGGAATCTTCATCTTCAAGTCGTCGTGGAAACGTTCTGTCAAATTGTCATTCCTTCAAATCTCTAATCAATAATTTTTTTTACTATAAAAATGTATGAGATGACCATGTATAAACAATAAGACGAGTCAGGGACACTAAAAATATATATATATATTTTTTAAATATATATATATAGTTTATATATTTTTATATACAGTATATATATATATAGTTTATATATTTTATATACAGTATATATATATATATATATATATATATATATATATATATATATATATATATATATATATATATATATATATATATATATATATATAGTTTCGCTTTAGTCTCTCAACATAAAAGCTTTGTTTTCAGCCACAGCAAAGGGTTGTTGTCAGCAAAAAAAATCCATAGAAGCCCAGCGTACAGAGACAGGGGCAGTTAGTCACCAGCTAATAAACACAGTGGGGCATTCATCAGCTCCAGAGCCAGCTAGTCCCCCCAGGAACTGATAGAAACATGAAACATAAAGTGGGTGAATATTAAACTGAGCAGCATCAGGAGGCCAGGAACACAACATCACTGAACGATAACGTCGCTTCAGAACTGTCAGGATGTTTGATAATCAGGGTCAATATCTTGTAATACTTGGCACCAAGAGAAGAGCCTAAATGGAGATGAGAGGCAACAAAGGAGGGATTGGATAAAGAAATGACCCACAAGGTGGGGACACATTGGACTATCTACTAACAGAACTTAAGACAAGCCCAGAGGTAAGAACCAATCAGAACTTCTCCGGACACAAGTGGTGAAAGCTGAAGCCATGTTGTGTTTGGGCATGAAGTCAGCAGTGAAGGCCAGGGGTCGTCAGCTTTAGATGGGGGGGTAGTCCAGTTGACAGGGGCAACCGTGGCTTGAGAAACAGACGATGATCAGGTTGTTGAACAAACCAACAACAACAACAACAAAAAAAAGTTCCTTCATTTTCCTGTACCGCCTCCTCCGGGTCACGGGGGTTGCTGGAGTTTATCACAGCGGACTTATCATCATCAACATGTATTTATTTTTTTTGCTTTCTTGAATAATGACAATGTTGTGATATCAGACTCCCCATTGGCTGACATGTTTGCATTGTCCACACACACCCCCACACACACACTTTTCTATCCTCAAAATGTCCCTGACAAACACACCTCCAGTCAGATTGTTCCGAAGGGAAACCAAGATGAAGGAATGACATTTTGTGTATTTATAACATTCATCACAGTCAAACTTGTGGAGATGTTCCTATTTAGGGCTGTGGAATGTTTTAGATTTAAAGGAATCTCATATCCTCTGGGATTATTTCTTTTTTTCATTCAAATCCATTATTGAGTATATTGTCAGCTGGACATTTGTGTGACAGTGCAGGAAACGTAATCCATCGCCGTTCTTCTCATTCTTACATTCACTCATGACAGTTTAACAAGTAGTTAATGCCCTGAGGGAAAGGATCACATTTAAATAGATCCTTGAGATAATATCAGGGACTGATGGAAAAGATTATTCATCTTTAACAAATCCTGTATTTATTGATGGAAACAGAAAAAAGAAGAGCGTCTAAAAGAGGATTCTGCTTAACGGAAGGGTAGAAATGAGTGTGGGAACATCGCTGCAGGTCTTTCTGAGAAATAAAAGAATGTGATTGTCTCGTTGGCTGGGTGTAAAAGGACTTCTGCTGAATGGAAAATCCTGTTGTCTGCTCTAGTAAAAAAAAGAAAGCTTTTAAAAACATATTATCTCTAACAATGGAGGCACCCAGGGCGATGTGTGATACATGAGGAAGGATCGCATTGACTAGAAAGACACCCCAGTCTTCCTCTGTCTGGGTGAAATGTAAAAGGAACCACGGAGCGTCCCTCTCCTCCCAGTCCTCTCATATTCAATAAGCCCCCACTTCCAGCGAATGAGATGTGAAATTGCCCACTATCAATATATAAAGCCTCTTGGTAAAATGAATTTTCAAATCTTCTTGAATTAGATTGTTCCACCGTTTATTTTCGGTGGCTGAGTTAATGACCATTATGAATGCGGAGCTGGTCAGGCAAGGACCATTACTCCCGGAGTGTTAAATAGCCCCACAGGCAGAACCAGGTAACCAATCCAGACCTATGCATTTGAGAGGAAAGACATTGTATGATCATTTACAAGGAGTTTAAAAGGAGAAAAAGTCATTTTTATCAACTATTTTCCATTGCTTCTCTTGCTTTAATCTTTTTGCCTTGTTTTAAATCTCCGTTACCCCGTTGGAGAACGCGCCTCAATGCACCGCGGTGTCGTTACATTCAGCATCCAGCATCCAGCACAAGAAGTGACCCTGTAGTCAATGAGGCAGGACGCTCTGCTCGCATCCGTGGTGTTTTCCCTGCCCTCCTTTTAGCGATGCTGGGAGTGCGTCATCATGACCCATCCGCCCCAGGATGGTGCTGTGCCTCCCACATCCACTCCCCATTTTGCCCCAGCCATGTTGGGGACTTATTATCATGAGCAAAGGTGCAACAAAAGGCTAAATGCGCAGCAAGCGGTTCATGTCTGAGGTCATACACACTACCGTTGACTTCACACAATGGGAAATGAAACTATTACTGACAATTCCGAATATAAAAAAATATATTCAATTTCACATTTTGTTTGAATTTATGAAATTCACGAAGAGCGCATCAGTGGAAATAACTGCTGGAGGCAGACTTCTGTCCGCTGCGTTCAACTAAAGATCCTGAAAACAACGATAGTTGACAAAATAATATTGAACTGTGTGACTGTTCATTGTACAAAAAGGAATTAGGAGTCCAATAATTCAATCCACACCTTGATTAAATAATAAAATGTGTGTTGCTAACCCCAGACACAGTGTACACAAAGGTGGTAGACCAGACAATTTCTTGTTCTAACATCATTTCTTTGGTCCACACATGCACATCCTTGTTCATGGATCTTTGTCTTCATGCTTACAAACTGGATGATCTTCAGGTTTGTCTAATCTGGATTAGCTTCACTGTTGGAGAGGAGAACAAAAAGCAGCTGCAGGGTTTCTGTGTTCATAACATCTAATGACTTCTTATTTCTCTTCTGTCATGTAAATACTGTAATACTGTCTGTTGTTCAGGGAGCTGTTAGAGCCGCTGATGGTGGTGGTGGGGGGGGATCGTCCAGGGAGGGCAGACAGTTGTGTTCAATCAGGATAGTCTTTCACATGAACTGTTTCAGTGAGTAAATAGTTAATATTGTTCACGTACAACATTAAAACCCACTGAGTCTGTTCACGTTCTCTTCAGTCACAACATTGTCGTCTGTTAAATGTAAAGATAGATTATAGATCATAGACACTGACCATATACATGTGTGTGTGTGTGTGTGTGTGTGTGTGTGTGTGTGTGTGTGTGTGTGTGTGTGTGTGTGTGTGTGTGTGTGTGTGTGTGTGTGTGTGTGTGTGTGTGTGTGTGTGTGTGTGTGTGTGTGTGTGTTCACATCCCTCTCCTCCTGCCTTTGTCTCTTGTTTTTGTCGCTGTGGTATCATCTGACTGACATTAGTGGAAATGGAAGGAAAATAATATACAGAGAGACAGCAAGAGAGTCCCTTTCATTTCAAAATAAAAACACACTTCTGTCCTGAAAGCAAATATTCTATCCCATAATTATAGTAGCGGCGGAGGATTGGTGCTAAAACCTGCCATAATCAGCAGCCTCACAGGGAAGAAAAACGGGCAAAATAGATAATGAATAAATTAAACCCATGCAGCTGACAAACAATTAACTGGGATTAGGATAAGAAGAGTGCATTTCTGAAATGAAATTAATGAAATGTTTGTGTTTGGTGAGCTTAATGTGGACAGAGATGGATAATAATTCCCTCTGTCACCTCAGACTTGTCACTTCATAAACAAGACAATAACAACAGAGGATATAAAAGAGAAATGAGCTTCTCTGTTTGTTGACTGTGAGCTTTAAATGAACGTAGGCGGTTATAACAGCTCAGACATGCTTAAGAAATAAACAATTTCAACACTGTGTCCTTATTTAATTAAACACAGGAGAAAAAGTCAATATTAGCATGTTTGCAATAAATGTGATCATTATGGCAAACTGTAAAAGGACTCTACAGAATTAGTATCCTTTACTGTTTGAGTACATTTCATTGTCACTATAATGTGTCATTATAAGGAGTACAGCGGTACCTCTAATGAAGAAATTAATTGGTTCTGGAAGAAATTTCGTAAATAGAAAATTTCGTAGGTAGAGACGTGTTTTCCATGAAAATGCCTTAATCCGTTCCAAGCCCCCCAACATTCAGACATAAATGTTTTATAAAGCATAAAAATGCATCAAAACATGTAACAAATACATGTTACGATTACATTATTACACAATAAATGAGAGTTGTGCATAATGTAAAAACAAAGAATAAAGAATAAAACCTCTTTGGTTCATGCCCTCTTGCCCCCCCATGAACAACAGAGTGAATTCCAGTCCTCCTTCTGAACTTCTCCAACCACCCACGCGACGCCTTAAACTCCTTAAACTTCCTTTAGTTTTAATAACGTGGTGATTGTAGATGCATTACGGCCATATTCTTTGGTGAGATCAACCAAACGCATCCCTTTTTCATGCTTTTCTATCATCTCTTGCTTTGTTTGTACGGACAAAAAAACTCTTTTCTTGGTCTTTTCTTTTCCTCTTTTCTCCGTCACTTTCTTGGGGTCCATAGTGAATACTCTAAAAGTTAATATATTTATGTAAAATTATCAGAACACCTCAGGGGTCGAGAGGTGAATGACGAGGACGATGCAGAGACACCTATCTAGCTCCACACAGAGGTCCCTCTTAGCCAATGGGATACCAGGATGGTAGGTAATAGCCAATGGCGGAGCAGCTATAAGAATGTTGTGTTCAGGAACCTTTTGAGCTGCGAGTATCAGCCCATACTGTATTTTTACCTTTCGTAACCGAAATTTCTTTTGTAACCAGAGGTAATATTTTCCTGTTGAGGCGTTTCGTAAGTAGAAAATTTCGTATGTAGAGACATTCGTAAGTAGAGGAACCACTGTACAGGGTGGTGCAATGCAAAACCAGGCATTATGGGTATGTTAGCGGACAGGCTGTGTCAGGCCTGTGACAGCAGCACAGAGGTGTTTGTTCTGGGTGTCGATCTCTTCACGACTCAACCTGCTCGATTTGAGTTGCGGTGACTTATATTCCTGCTGGAGGCGGTGGAATGTGTGTGTCAGCCGGGACCACACAGTCAGTTTGGGTATTCCGTGCAGGTTAGACGGATTGATTCCATCCCGCTCAGCTTTTGGCAGATTCTCAGACTGCATTGATTGTGACAAACAAATCCTTTTAGTTCGCAGAAGTGGAAAGTTGATTCAGGTGCGTCATTTAAATTCAACGGAGGGAGAGACTGCCATCTGGTCATATCTGCCGAGTTATATAATGACTTTTTTTTCCTATTAAGTTTTTAATCACTTTATGCGATGTAATGTGCTGGCATTTAAAGATGAGAAGGATAACAGCACACTGAGATTGCTTATTTTAGAGTTATCTCTGGATTGTCCTTCGTGACCTCAGCAGGGCAGTGAGTTTAACTCTAGTGACACTCGTGCAACGTGCAACACTAGAGACGTGTTTTAACTTAATGCTGCCTAAAGTGACCTCATGTGTCTACATTATACTGAAAACAAAGCTCTGCTTTGTGAGACTACAGGAACAGTTCAGTTCATTTAAGTTCTTTAAAGTAAAAAAATCAAAACAATTTCCTGTTTGCTGCTGCCTTCTTTTAAATAACATGTGTCAAACTCAAGGCCCGGGGGCCAAATGTGGCCCGCCACATCATTTTATGTGGCCCACATGAGAATTAATGGTGTGCTGTCACAAAAAACTGCATTTCGCACAATTCAGTAACTCAGCAAATTTTAACTGACAAAAAAGTTCTAAAAGGATTAATAAAAGGATTTATGTATATTTTATATTACTTTGAGTGACATTTAGTTACATTTATGAGTTACATCTTACACCCTTGTTTTAAATCAAGTAAATGAAACAACTGTAAAGACCTTTTGGTCTTTTATTTGGGTCCACCACATATCCAACTGGTTGCTTCCGTTAAAAACCTTGTGCATAACTGACAGAAGTGATCAAAAAAGCAAATGTCCAACCCGATCGCTCCAGGAATTTGGAGAACCTGTGGGGTTTCTGTGAGATTCTTCAAGCACACAAACACCCAGCGGTCACTGAGGTCACACATCTAGCATGGAGGTAAGTAATAGACTTAATGAGAAGTGCCCTCCAGCTGGACGAGCCATCTCCAGGGTTTATTTTTGTGCATGCTGACTTTATGGAAAAGCTTATTGGGACACCTGCTTGGGACAGTTCTTCATTTTAATCATCTTATTTACCAGCTCTAAATATCAAAATGTTTCCTCTGGGGGTCAATCAAACAGGAAAATTCTCATTATTAATCCTGTTACTGCTAATATATATTATATATACTGTATATTACTATTATTATTGAAATATAATAATAAAGTGTCTAAAAAGGCAAACAAACATGACCAACACTGTGCACACAATTTTCACGATTTTTCCAATTTGCACAATCACCTCTGCCTTCAGTGAGTTGTGACCACTTACATTTCACTAAGTCGTCTCATACTGAATAACACACTCACATTATTTTGGTAGAGTCGGTAAAGACCTTTGTTACTTCCTGTTCCCTGTTCTGAATGATTCACACTCCTCATCTTCATCCACAAACTTGTATTTAAATAGCTTCAGTAAATTATAATTCTAGTTATAGGTTAATTTAATTTAAAACTAACTGCCTGGGACCCGTCGGTGTGTGTTTCCACCTGGTGGGAGTGTGTTGTTTCAGGCTTGAACTAGACACACAATGCAGAGATCGGCATGATGGGTAAAATAAAGTCCAAAATCAGAACAGCAAATAAAAAATACTTCAAAAGAGGTCAGGATGGGAGGCAAAAATCCAGTGGGCATAATCGTCACGTGGGTAATAGCTGGACCGCCGGGACAGAAACACAACTGTGAACCTGCCAGACAGTAAATGGGAACCAGTCAGTATATTTTATAATTTGCAGGGCTGATGGGAAAGTGTGAACGGGTGTGCAGGTTGGTGAGGTGAAGGGTAATGATGGAAAACAGTGCCTTACTGCTGGGCAGGAGGGATTGGCAGAAACACAACCGTGTGATCGAGGGTTGTTTTGGCTGAGAAATAGTTTTAAATGTTTTCTTTGTCTTGAAATTCTAATGAAATTTATGCCGTTTCAAAGCCAGGCTGTTTCCATGTTACGGTGGAACTAGTCCATCACTTCAGCCACCAGCTGCTAACCTGCTGCAGTACTTCTACGTAATGCTTGAAGCAAAATACTCTTGTCAAACAGCTGCTAGGAGCTAAGTGCTTTCTTTTTCTAGACAGATTCAGATTAATGTTCTGACAACTTTATGGAAAAGATCCTGCAGAGATTGTTTGTTAAAGTTAGTGAGATCGCTTTTGTTCAAACAGTCAAAGCCACCAGACTCCTTTGAAAAGAACACTTTAGCTCAAAGAATATGGAACTTATTCAATTACATCTGATCCTGATTGGATGTTTGTTCCTTTAATTGTGTGCATTTAGTGTTTTGGGGTTTTTTTGCATTTTAAAGAATCCATTTCCTTGTCTTTTCTTTGTATCCCTGTTTCCATTCACGAAAACAAAGAGGAAATTAAACAGCTGAGGAGACAATGGTGGATTGAGTCAACATCAATTTAACAAGGGAAGAAACAACACAAAGGACATCAAGGAGGAGCTGCCTGAAAGAAACACCAATGAAGTAAAGACAAAAGAGAGAAAAGCGCTTCAGAGAAGGGTGGATGAGAGACGATCAAGGAATTGAGGATGAGGTTCAGTTTCATTACATTTGGGACAAGACGGACATCTTTACTGTCAATATCTCCATAAATCAGTGGCTGAAGTGATTTCGACAGATAAGACGAACGACATGTATGTTTGGTTCAGGGCTGACCAAACAGAGACTAAAGAAATAACAATCATGAGAAAGAGTGTGAACGTACATGGGGGACATCTAAGAGAGAGAGATTGATTTGATTTTTGAGTTTTAAAGTCACATTTATTCATAAAAGCCAGATTATTCACATTCAAAGTACTTAAAACACAGTTTAAAAAAAAAAAAAGCAGACAAAATACATAACTCAACTATTCGTTCTCCACAATCACGCTTTTTACTTTTTTCATTAGTTCAATCTAAAAACCTCTTTGCTCATAAAAAACTGGTTGGTCACTTCCTTCTGGATTTTTTTTTAATAAAAATGGACACAACCTGAGCTACTTGTATCTCAGGTAGTTCTAGAGCAATTTTCTTCACTTTTAGGAGCTATCTTTAATAATTCCTCGTCCATCACAATACTGTATCATCCTCTTCCTCCTTCTCCAGCTGAGACTCTAACATCCTGGCGGCTGTCTCTCTGGTGATGTGAAAATGTACGTAAAAACATGTGCATTTAAATACTCAGAACCAGTTTACCCAGCAAGAGACCCGGTTGTGTGTGACTGGATGTGCGACACATGCCAGCACACTCCTCTGCTTCGCCCGGGAACCTTTCCTCCCGGTCGAGTTCATATTCAGGTTAGATGATGAGTCCAGCTCGTCTCTCTGCATCCTGCTTTGTCAAAGCATGATGTATTATTGAGGGACCTGGTCGAAAAACCAAATAAAAACGTTAAAAAAGGAGTCTTCTGTCAAACCAGTGGTGTGTTACTCATGAGCAACTGTCTTATGAATGATTTGTGTGTCCTTAATTATTGATGAGGATTCAGAGATCTGATGAGCTGCTCGGAGTCACTCGGCTGCTGGTTTGGATGGTTTCCAGCAGGCAGACTGTGACTTTTCCAGTAAACGCACAAACATTTCCCCCTCAGTGTGGCTTATGCATGAAGAGATCATAGTGTGTGTGTGTGTGTGTGTGTGTGTGTGTGTGTGTGTGTGTGTGTGTGTCTGTGCGTGCATGCGTGTGTGTGTGTAAACCAACATCTCCAGGGTCTGGGATATAGCCCAAGGCAAACGGATTGTACCACTCTTCTAAATGTGATTAATTAAAAAGTTCTTTGCATTGAATTAGCATGAAGATGTGTGAGTTTGCGATGAGATCATTATAACACGCTTGTGCTTCAAATATTCTCCTTAAAGTCATCCAACTGGTTTACATCATTACCTGTAGGTTTAAACTCTTTGGCCCACATACATGAGCTCGATTCATAAATAAGGTAAGGAGCTTCTGTTCAATACTTCTGGGGGCTTTTATTATATTTGCAGACTTTCATCTTTTCCTCTACGACTCTGAGGGGTCTTTATTAGATCAATAGCTGTAACATGAGCTCCAGCGGATTCCCCTCAGCTGTTTGAATACGGGGCTGAGGCAAAGAAGGGCGGAATTAAAGGGGGGTGCATGAAAGCAAGATGATTAAGAGAGAAAAAGGCAGGAGAAAGCGACATCCTTAAGTTCCCGAACACGAGAAGAATGAAGGAGAGAGGTGACATAAGTGGAACAAATCACAAGGAGGAGAGGAAACAGATGTAGGGGAAACGCCGCGTCCCATTTCTCTCCTTCACCCTCAGAGTAAACTGTGTCAGTCAGAGGCCATTCCTAAAGGTTTGGTATGTTGAGGAGGAGGATGAAAAGATATAACTGATGGACGTCACATCTCCACCAGCAAAGGCAGGAACGCAACATTAAACTGCTGTGATTAAACAACACGTAGTAGTCTGCACCCCGAGATGAACTGGGGACTCATCCAGGGTGAACCCCGCTGGGATCGGCTCCCCTGACCCAGATTCAGATAAGCAATGAGAGAATTAATGATCATATCATCTTCAAGAAGAATGAATGAATGAATGAATGAATGAATGAATGAATGAATGAATGAATGAATGAATGAATGAACGAACAAACAAATGGATGATAGGCTGCAACAATTAATCAGTTTAAATTTAATGTGTAGTTTGTTCGGCTGTTTCTTTAGCAGATTTACTCCATTCTATAAAAACTTTACGAGACAGATACCAGATCAGAACAGAATGAAGTGGTGAACGGGTAGGAAAGAGTTAACTGTGCAAATCACAACCAACAGATCTAAAAAGCAGTAGTAGTAGTAGTACTAGTAGTAGTTGTAGTAGTAGTAGGAGTAGTAGTAGCAGAAGTAATATTAGTAGTAGTAGTTATAGTAGCAGAATAAATAGTAGTAGTAGTAGTAGTAGTAGTAATAGTAGCAGTAGTAGCAATAGTAGTAACAGTAGTAGTAGTAATAGTAGTAGTAGTAGTAGCAGTAGTAAATACAGTAGTAGTAGTAACAGTAGTTATAGCAGCAGTAGTTGAAGTACTAGTAGTAATATTAGTAATAGTAGTAGTAGTAAATACAGTAGTAGTAATAGTAGTAGTAATAGTAGTAGCAGTGGTAATAGTAGTAGTACTAGTAGTAAATACAGTAGTAGTAATAGTAGCAGTGTTAGTAATAGTAGTAGTAGTAGTAGTAATAGTAGTAGGGGTGGTATTAGTAGAAGTAATAGTATTAGTAGTAGTAGTAGTAGTTATAGTAGCAGAAGTAGTAGTAGTAGTAGTAGTAGTAATAGTAGCAATAGTAGCAGTAATAAATACAGTAGTAATAGTAAGAGTAGTTATAGCAGCAGTAGTTGAAGTAATAGTAATATTAGTAATAGTAGTAGTAGTAAATACAGTAGTAGTAATAGTAGTAGTAATAGTAGTAGCTGTAGTAATAGTAGTAGTAATAGTAATAGTAGTAGAAATAATAGTAAATGCAGTAGTAGTAATAGTAGTAGTGTTAGTAATAGTAGTAGTAGTACTAGTAATAGGAGTAGGAGTAGTAGTAGTAGTAATAGTAGTAGTAGTAATAGTAATAGTAGTAATAGTAGTAGTAATACTAGTAATAGTAGTAGGAGTAGTAGTAGTAATAGTAGTAGTAGTAGTAGTAATAGTAGTAGTAGTAGTAGTAGTAGTAGTAGTAGTATAGTAGTAGTAAGTACAGTAATGGTTGTTGTAGCAGTAGTTGTAGTAGTATTAGTAACAATAGTAGTAGTAGCAGTAAATGCAGTAGTAGTAGTAGTAGTAGTAGTAGTAGTAGTAGCAGTAGTAAATACAGTAATAGTTGTTGTAGAAGTAGTTGTAGTAGTATTAGTAACAGTAGTAGCAGTAAATACAGTAGTAGTAGTAGCAGCAGCAGCAGCAGTAAATACAGTAATAGTTGTTGTAGCAGTAGTTGGAGTAGTATTAGTAACTGTAGTAGTAGCAGACGTAAATACAGTGGTAGTAGTAGTAGTAGTAGTAGTAGTAAATACAGTAATAGTTGTCGTAGCAGTAGTTGTAGTAGTGTAGTAGTGTGTCAGTAGTATTTGTAACAGTAGTAGTAGTAGTAGCAGTAAATACAGTGGTAGTATTAGTAAGTAGTAGTAGTATCAGAGAATCAGAGTCAGAGACTCAGAGTCTTTATTTGTCATGCTGACACACGTTTACATGTGACAGTACGAAATATGTCTCTGAAGGTCCCACTGAGCCCGGTCGATAAATAAGATAAATAAGATAAAATAAGATAAATAAGATAAATAAGATAAATAAGTTAAGAAAAAGAGCGTTAAAAATGTAAGATAAATAAGAGAACAGAGAAACGTTAAGAATGCTAGATATATAAAGTGTAAATTGAAAAGTGTCTGAACAGCAAAATCTATTGACAGTGCAGCTGCTTAAGTGTGTGGGTGCTCCATCTATTGCCCCTGATGAAGCATCTTGTTGCACCAGATCCCCGTGTGTCTGTGGTGACACTCGGGGCGTCGTGAGGGTGACTACAGAGCACCACAGGAGTTCAGCTGTCTAACAGCCTCTGGGAAGAAGCTGTTTCTCAGCCTGGTGGTCCTGGTGGTCCTGGTGGTCCTGGTGGTCCTGGTGGTCCTGGTGGTCCTGGTGGTCCTGCTCCGGAGGCCCCGTAGTCTCCTGCCTGAGGGGAGGGGTTGGAACAGACTGTGTGCTGGGTGGGTGGGGTCTGTCATGATGTGGGCGGCCCTCCTTCTACACCTACTCGTGTAGATTTCTGTGGTGGTAGGTAGGCCACCCCCTACAGTCCTCTGTGCAGCCTTCACAACCCTCTGCAGAGCTTTCCTGTCTGCTGCAGAGCAGCTGCCATGCCACACGGTGATGCTGGTGGTGTGGATGCTCTCCACCGCTCCCCTGTAGAAGGCCTTCAGGACGGGACCCCCCAGTCCAGCACGCCTCAGCTTCCTAAGGAAGTAGAGCCGCTGGTGGGCCTTCCTGAGCAGGTAGGAGGTGTTACAGCTCCAGGTGAGGTCCTCAGTCCTGTAGCTGTGGACCACCTCCACAGCTGCTCCTCCGATGTGCAGGGGGGTAGGGGAGTGTCTTTTCCTCCTGAAGTCCACCACCATCTCCGTGGTCTTCCCCACGTTGATGCAGAGGTTGTTGCGTCTGCACCAGTGCACCAGGTGGTCCACCCCCTCTCTGTATTTGGACTCATCGTTGTTGTGGATGCGTCCCACCACGACTGTGTCGTCTGTGAACTTTACGATATGACAGCTCGGGTGTTTTGCTGAACAGTCATACGTCAGTAGGGTGAACAGGAGGGGGCTGAGCACCCAGCCCTGATGGGAGCCGGTGCTGAGGGTGATGGGGGAGGAGACCGTGTTGTTGATCCTGACAGTCTGTGATCTGTCTGCCAGGAAGTCCAGGACCCAGTTCCCTGTGGTGGCAGACAGTCCCAGCTCTGACAGTTTCTGCACCAGGTCTGGGGGGTGATGGTGTTGAATGCGGAGGTGAAGTCCAGGAAGAGCAGGCGGATGTAGGAGTCCCTGTTCTCCAGGTGGGTGAGGGATGTGTGGACCACAGGAGATGGCGTCGTCGGTGGAGCGGTTCCTCCTGTAGGCATATTGGTGGGGGTCCACCGTTATGTCTATGGAGTCCTTGATGTGTGCCATAACCAGTTTCTCAAAGCACTTCATGACTATCGGGGTGGGGGCCACCGGCCGATAGTCATTCAGCTCCTTCACTGGGTGGTCTTTGGGGACCGGGACAATGGTGGCAGACTTCAGGCAGCTGGGGACCGTTGCTAGCTGCAGTGAGGTGTTGAAGTTGTCTGTTAGCACCTCTGCTAGCTGGTGGGAACAGTCCTTCTGCCCCCTCCCTGGGACGCCCTCGGGGCCTGCAGCCTTGCAAGGGTTGATCTTTTGCAACGTCCTCCTCACATCCTCTGTGGTCACACTGAGTCACGTGGTCTATCGCCTCGGAGCAGTAGTTCTTAACCAGTTCACTATTTGTGCACCAACCCCTGTTCACATATGCACACAGCCCCCCCCCCCCCCCCCACATGTTTTCCCGGATCGATGGGCTGTACTTCACATTTGTTGCTAAACTGCTGTTCTGATTATTTCTTAAAGCGCTAAAAATGGGCATTACAATGGGCTCCGGAAGCCGCTGCAACCCTGAGCGCCACCATCATGGATAAGTAGTAGTAAATACAGTAGTAGTAGTAGTAGTAGTAGTAGTAGTAGCAGTAATAAATACAGTAATAGCTGTTGTAGCAGTAGTTGTAGTAGTATTAGTAACAGTAGTAGTAGTAGTAGCAGTACGTACAGTAGTAGTAGATCATTTAACAACTAATGAACTCAAACTGTTCAACCCGGTGAGACGACATGAGGTCAGACATCATGATCACCATCTGAAGGTATTCCCAAACGACTCTGAGGCTGGTGATCAGATCTAGACTGTCTTTCTTTGCCCCTCATTTGATTCCTGGTTGTAATTAAAGCAGAGAAACAGACGACAGAGGGAGAATCATGAAGACCGTACAGACAAGGAGGACTTTTTAATTTGTTCAGGGAGGCTGCAGAGAAGCAGAGAGAAACAGAGAGACAACATATTTCTCAACGAGGAAACATCTCGGGGCACAGCTGCTCTGCTAGATTAGCCCTTGCTGGAGCTTCAGCGCAGCAGCAGGCCTGGAGTCAGCCAAGTAAAACTGGTCCCGCAGCCCCGTCTTCCTGCCCCCAACGAATAAAAACTCATGATGGAACTCTATCGAGCTCCTAGTGGGAACATTCATTTTCATTAGTGGAGATTTGTCTGTCCCCACATGCTCTGATGCCGCATTGCAGAGGTGTGCTCAGGTACGGCGTCTCAGGAGGAGACGGACGAAGAAAGAGAGAGAGACGAGAGGACAGTCTCATCCCTCAGTAAGAATTTACTCTGTTTGATATCACACATGTGATATTCATCTTAATCACTCTACAGAAAAGCATAATTCCATGTTTTTTTGGGGGGGTCAGGCAGATGGTGCCTTTGTGGAGGAGATTAATTATCGTGCTGAACAGCATTAATAAAAGCAAACATTTGAAGGGGGAAATGTGATTTGCCCCACGTGCAGGGGCCGGTGTAAATAGGTGAGTCAGGGCCAGAGAAGGCAGATAGCCCACGGGTGGATCATAATTTATTCTCTCTGTAGTGCCTGTTGAGCGTGAAGCCGGCAGAGCAGAATGACTAATGGGCGTTCAACCACCTGGCAGTGAACCCTGGATCACGGCACGCAGCGGGCCGAAGGAGCCTGAGGAGGCTTTCACTTGTTTTCCTCCATGAGGAGCGTCAATCTAGTTATTTTTCCTTTTTGAAGTTTTTCAGACGTGTCATCTTTAGATCTCTGCAGGATTATGTGTGTCTGAGCGTTTGACAGCTTTATATCACTTTAATCAATGCATTTATCCCACTATTAGGGAGAACTGTGTTGATAATACTGTAATTATGTAAAATACAGTTGTATTTTATATACAACTGCATATAAAATATACAGGATCCTGTATATAAAATATACAGGATACACACACAAATAAATGCAGGCTGTCCTCAACTTACAAACATTAGGAGATACGAACAAACGTGGCGCTGCTATGTCCGACTATGGTACTGATATTGGAACTATACGTATATGTTTTAATTATATGGTTTTTTTGGGTTTTTTCATACAGTAACATGCTATTACATACTTTTCATAATTATTATCTAGTGATTTTAAGAGCACAATATTTGTGGCAGACAGACGTAAAGCCAAGTGAAATCATGTAAACTTGATTATTATTTTTCCTTTATTTTTTTGAAAACCGACGTACAACGGAGAACGACTTCATTCTAAACAACATGTACCTGTATTTTATTTTATTATGTGTTGTTTTTATATCCTGTTACTGTTTCTGGAATAGTATTTTAGTATTTAGAGTGGTTTTGGGTGCGTAAAATCACCCGTTTCTTGTGCTTTTTGTACAAAAGACAGAAATTTTAGTCTGCGTAATCATGAAAAACAAAATAAAGTTCTTTGATTATTTTTACTTTCAATGATCAGAAAATAGGAAAAAAAATGGGGGGGTAAGCCTTTAAAGCTTCTTACATGTTTTGCTGTGCAGATCATTGAAAGTCAAATTGAAGCATGTTGAGAAAGATTTGAAAAAGAGAGATCAGTGTCCCAATATCAAACCAATCACTGAAAATGAACGGACAGAAACAGACTTCAGTCTCACACTCACACACCAGTGATATCAGGAAGCAGAGCACGAGTGCGCACCATGTTGTCATGCCAGACACACTCCCCTCAGCAGGATGGGGTGATAATTTTCCTGAAATCTGTAACATATCAGGGAAATGAAGGAAGAGGAGCAGCACCTGAGCAACACCCTGCAGCCATCCCAGAACCATCACTTCAGAGATGAGTGCTCTTAGGAAAACACCACATTCCCATCAGGCCATATGGATAGACAGAAAACAATCTGCAGTCTATTACTGGGCGTTTACCAAAAGGATATATATGCCAAACAGTGAGCAGAAGATCTTTCATTGCAGCAGTATAACAGCACATTAAGAGTGTCTGTCTCTGACAGGAAGCACAGGAAACTCAGTTCTCCTAAAAGTATAACCACCAACTGGAGGAAGTTTACACGGCTGTTCCAGGAGAAAGTCACATTTTACCTCAGTAGAAGTAGAAAAGTATCATCAAAGTACTCATAATACCAAAAATTAAAGTCAAAAACCTAGTTTTTAATATTACATTTTAAAAGAGAATTATATATATTATTATACTACTATTACTATACTTATTGTTTAAAATACCTCAATTTATTACAAGTACATATTCCTCAACCTATGAACACAATTGGTTCTAAGAGGTTATTCATAACCTGACTTGTTCTTTGTTATTGATTAAATTTCAATCTATATGCACCATTTGAGGTCATGTAAATATCACTACTCTAAATACCAAAGTACTATTTCATAAGAGTCACCAGAAAAAATTACTAGCCATAAAAATGACATATATTAAAATAAAATGCAGGTACATGTCTTTTCAAGTTGTTCTCTATTATGTCAGTAGACAGAAAAATTAAAATAAAATAAAGTTTACGTCATTTTACTGGACTTTATATCTGTCTGCCACAGATACTGGCAGACAGATATAATACTGCAGGACAATAGTGGATATGGCGGTGCGCATTTGTTCGTATCTACAAATGTTCGTAAGTCAAATGTTCGTAAGTTGAGGATTGCCTGTAATTAAGTATAGAACCTGTTGTATCAAGTAATCCAGTAATTGTAATTATAATATTATGATTAAAAATATAATACTAATAATCGAATATGATGCTGTGTGTGTATCTGAGAGTTTGATCCCGTCTATTTCCACTCCTGTGCCCACTTTAAAGACTCTGTTTACCTTTTTCAAGGATAGACGCCCATCAAAATGGGACAGAAGATGCTTTGCCTCATTTGAATCATTTATCTTGCATATTGTTCCATTTTACAGTTGAGGAGTGCACATTCTTTTACAGCGGATTGGAACTAATGATCAGTTTCAAACGGGCAATTTGGGACCGAGTTCATGACAGCATCTCTTTGACAGCATGGTTAATCAAAGATGGAGAAAGAGACGTGTTTTCCTCAGTCAGTCATGAGACTAACAAACCTGTGAGACCTTTTAAATATCACTGATTATTTGGAAGGTCCTGTGTGTTAACACACCTGCTTGTGAACAAAAATAAAATATTAGATGCTTTGTCTGTCTAACAGGCATAAATAGCCCAACAGTACAGGTTCATATCAAAACAGGAAGACAGTCCTTGAAGCTGATGGGGTAGGGAGGTCATAGGTCATGATGATGACCATTCTGTGTGATGCTGGTGATTGCTGATGTTGCAGAAAAGATGACAGGACTTTGTGATTACATGAGCTTCACCTGTTGAATTTGTCTCTGATTGCTTCAAAGATTACGTGTCAGATTGAAACCTCACTTCTCTTTGGTTTGATTGGTTTCTCGTGTGGAGGATGAGGTGGCAGGTCAGTGTCCCACCCCACCCCCCACCCCCCGGCGCCTTTTGTGGGGATCAAAAGGAAGTGATTGCAGCAACATAACACAAGCTAACTAAAATCAGCTAGAAGAGCCAATCAGATCCTTCTTCAGGCCTCTTTAATATTCTGTTTGAATCAGAAATCCACAGATTTGCAGATGATCCATTGTTTTCATCAAGTGTTTACTTTAAATGATTAATGTGCTTTACAACTAATGCAGTGTAGCACACAGTGTTCTTTATGAGACTGGATATAGTTACATATGAAATATAGATTTTCTTGTATATACAATGAATAAAGAGGGACACTCAGAGAACCCATATTATAATGTAACCACAGTCTAAAGGACTAGTGTGGATGTTTCTAAAAGCAGCTTAGTCAAAATGTGAAATGTGCATAAATCAGAGGTCAGTTTGACCTCTGACTCATCACCATGTGTTTATCATGTCTTCCTGTTTATTATTTGATGCTGTGTTGGGATATTTCTGCGCATCAGACTTTTGGGAGGGGGCTTGTAGCCTCCAGACAGTAACGGTTTGCAGAGTGTGAGGTCAGAGTAAAGTCTGAAACACAGCCCCCATCTGGCTTTGGGGTGTGTGTTCCTGAAGGTTTCTGGTGTGTGTTTTGGAATTATTTTTCTTCCTCAGTTGCTTTAATATTTTCTGTTTCTCTCTTGGGGTCTGTCTCCACCTCAATACTGTTTTAATAAAAAAAAAATGATGCAACCTGTAATGAGTCCTGCTCCTTCTGCCAAAGCTAATATGATTGGTTGTTTTTTTCCCAGTGATTTTAATCTACTGTAGAGTTTGATGGACAGACTCAAGACTTCTGGTTTTTATGAAGCTTTCTTTTCTTAAAATCACATTGGCTGCATTAGTTTAAGGTTTTCATGTTTCCTTTTGACCATTTACACCTTATTAATGTTGACAAGTAAACATTTTATCACAGCTTAACTAAGTTCCACGCCGACCAGAAGTCAAGGGTTAAAGTAAGGTTACTCAAAAAGTAGAACCAGTGAGACAGAAGTGAAGGAAAGGGAAACAATGAATATCACTCAAAGTCTTAAGCATGACAACAGATTTATTAACAATCAAACAAATAATAGAAATGACGTGAAGGATGAACTAAATCTGTAATAATCATCTTTAAATGATGTTTGTCTGTTAACCCTCAGAGACAGACAAAAAGGGACTTGAAAGTTTATCGATATTTTCTCTTTACAAAGAAAATCTTATCGTGTCTTAATAGTTAAATTTGAACACTTGAACCTGGAGAGTCCGTCTTCTGTCCTGTCTTCACGTCACGTCTTTCAGCCGACGACCATCCTCTGGTCCTCATTGATTAACTCGTCAGCCTGACCAGCTGTGTTTTGCCAGAGATAATGTTTTAATTAACGGACTTCAATATCTAATTAAGATTAGATGTAGATGCTTTATAGAGGTCATTTAAATGAAGGCAGACAGGTTGTCAAGGGAAGGTCTGTCCTGATGATGGGATCAATATTCCGCTGCTGGGGAGTACCTGCATGGAGTCCGGAGGAACTTTGACGGGAACATTCAACAGCTGTTAGAGACAGGCCTCTAAATCAGGATGAGTAAACACAAACCACGGCTCTTTTAATAATGTTTGAAGGCATTTCTGCTCATGCCGATAGATATTTTCTCTGTTTTACCTTGTTAGAATATGGACCTCAACATACAGTCACTATGTAGACAGTTACCCCCTTTTTTTATTTAATTTAACAATTAAAAAGAACTGCACTCTGTCTTTGTGAGACGTCAAATCCCCCAGGTACTCCAGTCCTCGCAGCTTTTTGCTGTTCTTGGAGATTCACAGGTAATGGGCTGGAAAATATGTGATCTGGGGGTGGCAACAGTGCAGCAGCAGTGTATATATTAACATCCAAACAGTTTCTTCTCTGGAGAGAACGAATTAGCTCAGTGACTCAGGTTTGAAATATTTAGAATGTTAAGACTTTGGGCGTGTTGACGCTGGAAAAACAGTTTTCCTTCATGTTTGTCATCGAAAATCTGATGATTACATTTATGTGGCGGCTGTGGATCAGTAGTGGAGTGGTTGTCCAATCAAACCAGTGACCATCAGATGGTCACCAGTTTGATCACCATAATGGCTGTAATCAAAGGGCCAGATGTAACTCCTAAATGTTACTAAATGTAACTCATTTTAATGTAACATAAATGTAACTACTCCTTAATGTTAAATAACCATGAATTTATGACTTATTCAAGTTACCAACATTACAGTTACACAGAAAAAATATATTTATTGTTGCTCTCTTTTAACATTAATCTTTCGAATCTGTGAGGTTATTAAACCCACAGAACTCCATCAATCAAGGATCAAACTATCAATGAATAAAGACAAATAACATTAAACACAAGTTAGGACATTAAGTTTGTTCAAAATGGTTTTGTCGGTGTTAAAATGGGCTTAATTACTGATTTTGGGAAATGTAGTTTTTGGTCAAAACACACTTTTTGACCTATACCTACATGGGCCACATAAAATGATGTGGCGGGCCACATTTGGCCCCCGGGCCTTGAGTGTGACACATGTATTGTAAAAACTAAAACCAGGTAATGATAGAAAAGACACCCTATTAGCTTTTTTTTTTTTTTTAAATAAAAACTACTACAAATAAATGAAGTGCACCCAAGGACATCATCATTTTTACCTCTGAGGAGGTCTGTATAGAAAACAGGTGATGGTCGCACCTTTGGGGAAAAAAAATGACCATCCTGTTCTGCAACAACCTTGTCAAATAACGCACATTTTGTTCTGAAAATAAGTTTTGACTGAACCCAAAAGACGGGTTCATTAAAATCTGGGCCAACATTACAAATGTATATCAGGGATGAAAGGGCATCGGCTGGCATGTTCTATCCTTTCAGCCTAATGAGTGGTCAGACCTCTGTCAGGTGACTTTAATTCATCACCACATGACTTCCTGTCTGTTTTTCTCATCTTTTAACTTCACTTTTTCTTTCTCTGCTGGGGTGTCCTTCATGGCTCCTCTGGCCCGTCTGGCTGCAGTCGTACCCCAACACTCTAATTAAAGAAATGTTTAAATACCTTTACTAATCCATAGACCATTGTTGTGCATTAAGACTCACATCATTGATTGGCCAGGCTGATTCAAAGGATCGCGAAAAGGCAAACTCATTAGAGGAGATTTGAAAGATGCCCTGTGTTGATAGCTAGAGAAGAGAATTTACCCTTTTGAATGCCTGACTGGAAATAAAATCACACGTAATTACTGGCAAATTAAGTAAACTATATATATATATACAGTTCATCAGACAAAATATGCAGGTAATTTATTTGTAAAGCAAGTGGCTTTAGAAAAGGCATTCATATTTCTTTATTTGAGCCACCATCTCTCTCAACTAGAGAATATATAATCAGTGATCAATACACAGAAGTGTCACGTAGTCATCAGAATTTAGAATCCTCCCTGCTTTATTTGTAGAAAAGTGTTTCCCACAATTCTGTGAAACAGAGGAGGAGACACACTTTCAACGAGGAAGATTTTTATGAGACAGAGATTTGGAGTGTGTGACTGATGTGCATTCTGGGAGAGATGAGTCAAATGAGGGGGGTGTAGATTAAACCATGAAGTATTTAATGTTCCTTTCAGGAAGTCATGCCTATCATGAACGTAGAGTTATACTGAGTCTTGAATTGCTCAGCCATTCATCAATATATTAAACATATTTATACTTCAATCCAGACTCTTTAAGTTCAAATTCAACATAATACTACTGAATTAAATGTACAATCTAAAAAATAATGGACTGGCTTAACGCAAAAAAATTGACGTAACAATTTCCATGGACATTTTTCAGTTATTTCAACTTATCTAGTTTTCAGTACATAAGACAAGGCTTCTAGTTAGACCAACTCATTTACTTTAGTACAAGCAACTTGATTTTCCTATTCCTCAATATTTTATTTAAGTTAAACCAACTTAACTTTAATTGCGGTAAAATTACTTCTTTTAGTTATATAACTTATTATCCTTTCATTCTATGACTAAATAATGTCCATGGAAATTGTTACGTCAATTTTTTTTTGGTACAAGAACTTATTTATCTAAGTCAGAATATATCACACACTGAAATTCCAGTTTTTTGACCAGTTTATTCAAACAACCAGCATCTCATTTAGATGTGAACACTTTGAATTACTGCATTAAACTAGCTGTAAACTCAACTGTACACCTAATACAGAAGGCCTAAAAAACAACACGTCCTCTGAATTTGAAGATGACAAATGTCTCTCGACCCTTTACCTACGGCGCTAACATCCACGCTAGTGCTGGAAAGTGTGTGTATGTGTACACTTATGGTTCATTTGGGTAGTCACAACCGTGCATAAATGACGTTCAAGGCAAAACATCATAAGTATTGCAAGATAACTCAATCCTGTAAGTCCTCGAAAATTTTCTCAAGCTAAACAATTCCAACACTGACAGAGAGCTGAAAATCTGTGCTCCCTATTTTTCAGTAAACTTTTGAGGGGTTAAAGTATTGAGAAGCCATGTGACGATCTTGAGATACTTCCGGTGTTTTGCCTTGAACGTCACTTATGCACGTTTGCGACTACCGAACTGAACCATATGTGTGCACATACCCACATTGGCCAGCTCCTAGCCCGGACGCTAGCGTCGCAGGTAAAGGGTTAAAATTATGGAACAATATTTAGCATATCAATAGAAATGTCAAAAAACTAATAATATTTTGGACATCTTTAGATATCTCAAATGCCTCTAACTTCTGTAATTTTGTTAGCACAGCAGTTTGTTTTTAAGTGTCAATACCTTAGGGATTGGTTTGAGATCATCCAGCTCGATGAAGATCCTTTGAAAAACTTCGAAAGTGTTCTTTAGTTCTTTTGGGTACCTGAGGTTGAGTGCATATATTAGCCCCATTAGCAAGGCACAGGTTCTGGGAATATCCACACCATCTACGACCTCGGTTCCCTCCAGAACAATCTTTGCATGGGTTGCAGGTATGCCACCTGTTGGAACAATCTTCATCACTTTTCCTTTGATATCTTCATCAGCACCCTAGGTCAGAATCAGCATAAATGTTTTAAGTTTTCATGTAGAGGGAAAATTTCAAATCCATACAGTCCTTTTATATAAACATACCGCTTGCTATTTGTTTCATTAATTGTAGAACACATTTCACACCACCTCAGTTATCTCCTAACAAATTCACATTTGTGTCCACAGGGGTGAAGTTGCCATGCACTGCTCATGTGCAGCTCTGTAAAAAAACACACTCAAACTATCTGATTTACCTCCTCTGTGAAGAGCTCCTCCTCTCCCCTAAGGTACACCGTTAAGCCACGGATGGAAACTTCCCTCCATGCCTCTACCGAATTGTCCTAAAAAAATTAGAGGTGTGTGAGGCTTAATATATACCGTCTCACCTAAAATTTAATTCTCATTTATACATTTTATTCTTAGACTAAGGCATTAAGTATTATCAGACATTATATTCCCTCATATACTGTAAGACAGCTGTCTACATCTAGGAGACAACCTTACCACTGATGTTAAATTGTATTTTGGTCACTTGTAGTCATGTTCAAAAATCTGATATCAACTTCATTTCCTTTATTCATACCTTTAGGAGAATGTTCTGTAAGCAATCTTTACTTTTGCAGAACCTTCTCTCGAGGACAGCAACGAGATCATTTTTTGAGGAGTAGTGGTCTATCCATCCATCCATCCATCCATCCATCCATCCATCCATCATCTACCGCTTATCCGGGGCCGGGTCGCAGGGGCAACAATCTCAGGAGGGATGCCCATACTTCCCTCTCCCCAAATTAATGTATATGAAACAAAAAAAAATACTTTTTTTTTTCCAGTAAAATCTATGATTAGCAGGTGGATTTTTTCATCTACCTGTCACACACACACACACACACACACACACACACACACACACACACACACACACACACACACACACACTCCAATGAAGCAGTGAATCCACAGCTGCATCTGTAGGACATCGATTCATTATATTCCCCCTTAGAAGGAACCCTGCAGACGTTGGTAACTATCCTCTACCATCAACGTGAGTTCACATCCGTCCAACAATGGACTCAAATAACTGATTAATAATTGTAAACAAAACAATATTTAACATTCCAAGCAGCAAAATCACAAAATCTGTTTAATAACATCTCACTTTGATAGATATTTAATCATGAAGGAATTAAATTTCAATCCCACCCCAACAACGTTTTGTGAATATTGTCTCAGTAACTGGTGGATGACTGTACTGATAGCCTTATTATTTATAATAGATGATGGAAAAAATGTCCTGTCTGACATGAAAAAGTGCATTTCAGAAATAAATATAAATCAGATTTAAAAAAATAAATCAAGAGAGAAAAAGTACAGGATAAAACTTATTGTGAACAGAAGGTATAGAATTCATTTTGCTCAGCCTGGGAAGGAGTCTGACAAATCAGGTGCTTCCAGTGTGAAGAAGACTTCACCTTGAGTCTTTACACTGGTGCTGATGAAGATGATGATGGCGGCGGTGATTAAGACAACTCAATTCTCTCAACTCTTCATCGCAGCGATAGACTACTGTTGCTGTGAAACACACAAAAAAGAGAGACGACACTGCCTCCAACAAAGAGAGAGGAAGGAAATATCCCGGTCTTCCTTTCCTCTGCACATCCTCTGATCTGCAGGATCTGGTTCCAGCTTTGTATTAAGTCAACAAATTCTCCCTAAACCTTTGTTCAAACAGCACCAAACGTTCTGAACTCCAGGGCTCAGTTTTATCCTTTTTTTTCCCTTCTCACTTTTCACACACAGCTCACTTCACCTCTTTCTTTTTCTTTGACCTCCCCTTAAATCTCTGTCTTCCTCCTATACCATATTGTAAAAGAGTCTTTTGTACACCCCTGATTGAAAGACTACTATCAAACAAAGACTGCCCACACCGTGAAACAGCAACAACAAATTGAATCTTTTGTGGGCGGTCAGAAAGCGCTCCTCCATCACCTGCAGACCCGGAGCAGGGAGGAAGAGAAGCAGCAAACAACACGAGTCCAGTCAGTTGTTCTTGCATCCATCAGTAGATTTGTAGTTGAACATCGGGAACTCTTGGATTTTTCGCGATAAGATTGCTGATTGTTATTTTTCATCGTTATTAACCTTTAATATTTCAGTTTTGTTTGCTTTAGGCGCAATAAATACCTTATAAAGTTCAGAAAAGACATCCCACATAGCTCAAAATAAATATATAAATTTAGGCAATTAGCTCATGTGCCATAACATAAAGTCTGCAATGTCATTATCCATCCATCCATTTTTTTGTAGGCAAGACGACTGTAATCGTCTCAACTTCAACCACTTTTACCACCTTGCAGGTTGTTGTTGGAGTCCATCCCAGTTGGATACGGGTGATTTGCATCACCAGTGCATCAAAGGGCCATAATGCAGTCATACTTTAAGTTATTTGGATAGCACAAGTTCAAAATATTCATATTTGGTGAGATACAGGAAGTTCATTGGACCATCTCACTCTCCATCCAGCTGGGAGTCACCTCATTCTCATTGGGCCCAGAGATGTGGTTACTTTAACACAGGTACAACACGCACACCTGAACATGGTGTTCAATGTCAGCTCTCTCTTAAACGCTCACATAGGTACATTATGAACAGATGCTATAATACTGCATAGATGCTCTTGCATGTTATAATGCATGTCTACATAATGTGAAGGGAATATGTGCATAAAGGAGAGTGCCCGCGTTTGTGTATCTGATTGTGCACAGCGTCACTATCTGGTATCCAGATGATATTCTGGATGTTCGCTGATGAGGTTAATGTTTATATTACTTTTACAGCAATGATTAATCTGTAGTGCAATATTGGAGATAAATAGATTTTGTAAAAGAAAAAAATAAGAAAAGGACAGATGAAGTGCTTTCTAGGGAAAGAATAAAGAAATACAGATTAAACTGTGTGTTAAGAGGAGCCGGAGAACCCAGAGAGAACCCAGATAGAAACAGTAACAACATACAAACGGATGTTTTAAACCAGTGAGGAATAGAATTTAAAAATCAAGAACTTCCTTCTGTAGCTCCAAAGGTTAGCGTTATCGATTTGGCCACACAGGCTGCCAAACGTAAAGATTTGATATTAACTGAAGTTCAGTTGATGAAACTCTGGACTGTACAGCAGCAGAACTCCGAGGTGTCGGTTCTAACAGCAGGTAAGATGAGTGATCGCTTCTGGCTTTGCAGCTCGGGCGATAATGACCCTCCACACCCCCCCTGGTCTCCAGCTGCCTTCCACACCAGTGTCACGCGTGTGCTGCTGAACGGATAAATTGGTCCCGTAGAGAGACGGCGAGAGAGAGAGAGAGAGAGAGAGAGAGAGAGAGAGAGAGAGGATGGATGGACAGCTTCACCCGTTTATTCTAGGGGTCACCAGAGCCGGCGCTGACCGAACGCAGCCGGCACGGTGAGAAGTGGAGAAATAGCAAGTAGCGAGACAGAGGAAGGAAGGTGTGTGTGTGTGTGTGTGTGTGTGTGTGTGTGTGTGTGTGTGTGTGTGTGTGTGTGTGTGTGTGTGTGTGTGTGTGTGTGTGTGTGTGTGTGTGTGTGTGTGTGTGTGTGTGTGTGTAGGGGAGGAAACAAGAACAAAGGAGGTGAGAATGAGCTGAAGGTTAAGGTCAGTGTGTGGATCGAGTCAGGCGGAGAATTTATGAGAGCATTTAAGACTCATCTGGATTCACATGACTTCTGACGACGGCGTAGGTCACACGTGTCAAACTCAAGGCCCGGGGGCCAAATGTGGCCCGCCACATTATGTTATGTGGCCCGTGGGAGCATTAAAGGTCAAAGTGTCTCAAAATAAATAGGTCAAAAGTGTGATTTGAACAAAAAAACCACATTTCCCACAATGCAGTAATTAATCCCATTTTAAACAAAAAGGTTTTGAACAAAGTTAATGTCCTAACTTGTGTTTGATGTTATTTTTCTTTATTCATTGATAGTTTGATCCTTGATTGATTGAGTTCTGTTGTACGGCAGCGTAGAGCTGCCACACCAAGAAAATAAAAACCGGGACGTATCACGTTATTTCGTGATACGTATCTCGGAATTTCGTGATAGTATCTCGGAATTTCGTGATAGTATCTCGGAATTTCGTGATACGTATCTCGGAATTTCGTGATAGTATCTCGGAATTTCGTGATAGTATCTCGGAATTTCGTGATACGTATCTCGGAATTTCGTGATACGTATCTCGGAATTTCGTGATAGGACTTTTTAAAGTGGTTTTATTTACTGTCTGCTGGCCATCAGTAAATCATGACTCCTTTACATGATGCCATTGAATTTTATTTCATGCTTGGCTTGAGACATGGTGAGATTTTACAGTTATTGGGCTCCGTGGATGACATTTATATAAGCATGCGTACCCTAAGACGACACTTGAAAAAGATGGGGCTATACCGGAGGAAAAACGAGTCGGACCCTCTTGAGGGTCGTTCCTCATTGATGAGCTGGAGGGACACGGCCGGCTGCATGGATACAAGCTCCATCATCTCAACTGCATCCAAGCTGGATATGTTGTCACCCAAAGTACGGTGAGGCATTTGTTAAAGTTTTTCGACCCCCGTGGTGTTGAACAGAGACGGAGAAATCGCCTAACGCGGCGCATGTACTTTAACCCAGGGCCTAATTTCATGTGGCATGTTGATTCATACGACAAACTAAAACCATTTGGTGTCTGTATAAATGGAGCAATGGATGGCTTTTCAAGACTTATGATATGGCTACATGCCTATTCAACAAACAGCGATCCCAAAGTAATCGCTGGGTATTTCATAAAGGAAGTTGAGAGGAGGATGGGGACACCATCCAGAATTCGCGCAGACTTCGGGACAGAAAATGTAACAATGGCAGAAATGCAGAGGTTCTTGCGATGGAGTATGGATCGCCGCCTTGTCACCAACTGTTACATCGCTGGGTCCAGTAACCACAATCAGCGGATCGAAAGCTGGTGGGCCTTTTTGAGAAGACATCATGCCCAGTACTGGATGAATCGTTTCCAGGAACTGAAAGACAAAGACTGCTTCTCTGGAGACTTCTTGGACAAGCAACTTATATTGTTCAGTTGCCTGGCCATCATCCAGGTAAACTATGTCAGATACTGTACATGAACCATCATCTTGTGTGTGTGTGTGTGTGTGTGTGTGTGTGTGTGTGTCTCTCTCTCTCTCTCTCTCTCTCTCTGTGTGTTTGTGTGTGTCTCTGTGTGTGTGTGTGTGTGTGTCTCTCTCTCTCTCTGTGTGTGTGTGTTTCTCTCTCTCTCTCTGTGTGTGTGTGTGTGTGTGTGTGTGTCTCTGTGTGTGTGTGTGTGTGTGTCTGTGTGTGTGTATGGTCATGCGTGCGTGATCGTGAGCAGAGAGAGATAGAGTGAGCGCATCTATATACAGTATATGGTCCGTTAGCTATTCCCGATCAGAGCTGCACAGAAAAGAATCAAATTTTTTTGGAATTAGCAAAGTATTTTCTCTATTCCAATAATGGATCCCATGGATGTATTTTGTGATTGATCCATGATCTAACTATGATTTAATCCGTGGTTCAAAACAACGTTACCAAATTTTCTCCTCTCGCGAGATCTGTCCGACAATCCCACACGCACACTCTGGTGGTCTGAGTACACCGCCATCTACTGGTCAAAAGCCAGTGGGCTTTATATTGCAGCTGTCAAAATCCTATGCCTTTAAGCAACAATGTTGTCATGTATGTATTTAAATATATATTTTTTTCTTTTTTTACTACATAGGAAGAACTGCAGCAAGTTGTACATTTGTGGAACACCCATGTTATCCGGAGGAGCAGAAATGCAGTGGCTCCAAGTGGACGTCCCATTCTCATGTACACCATCCCTCATCTATTTGGAGGACAAGATCATCTGAAAGAAGTGTCTCGGGGAGCAGTGGAGGCTTGTAAAGAGGAATGCCAACAGAGGGGACCTCACCCTTGTGATGAAACCGTATTCAACATGTGTTGCCTTATAATGACGGAGAACTTCTTACACTCTCCCACCACACCAGATGAAGCTATAGAGCTGTATCTTTTCCTGAGAGCATGCATTCTAAAAGACTTAGAAATTACTCTGTGATTTCTGGAATAGGCAA
Source organism: Antennarius striatus (assembly GCF_040054535.1). Lineage (NCBI taxonomy): Eukaryota > Metazoa > Chordata > Actinopteri > Lophiiformes > Antennariidae > Antennarius > Antennarius striatus. The sequence continues at coordinate 20,065,697 of NC_090788.1, read as the reverse complement.
ATAAAGCAAGCCTATATTGTTGATGTGATCCGTTTTTAACATTGAATGCATGAGGAAAAGAAACATCACAACTATGATGTTGTTGTTTTAATTTCTTGAACTATTTTGCCCACAGTGTAATGCTCTTGCTCATCTACATATAGCAGCAAAGAATTTAAATTTGTTTCCATAAATTCATGACAGATGGAGCAAATATGAGACTGTTTCTCATTACCATGTGATTTGTACTTCAGGGGAAGGGTCACACAACAACACAACTCCAGGGCTCTTTCTTGTGCTTTCTTCCTCGTGGCTGCAATTTTCTTTTTTACACATAAGACACATGCAGACCTAAGCATTACACAAAATAAACTGTTTTATTTTGTAGTAACAGCATTCAGATTCCCTTTCAAATTGCTCTTTTACGTAACAGTACATTAACATGTAGAGCAGGTATTGGGGAACTCATTAGATAACTCAAAATCAGGTAACAAGAGTATAGAAAAGTAGTTGGGTCTTCAGCTGCACTCTGGAAGAACTAACATCACACATGTGTTTTTTTCGTCAACTGGACAGGTAAAAAAATTCCCTGCTCTTATGGATTATAACACTATATGTATCACAAATGTAAACATAAAAAATAAACCATTTCCCAACATTAAGGTGCAAGTCTACATTCTTTTTGTAGCCGCATTTAGAACCACTGTAGAATCAAATTGCTCTTCTACATAACAGAGTAGTAGAGCATATATTGGGAAAGTCATTAGAGAAGTCATAATCAGATAAGGGTATAGAAAAGTGGTCAGGACTTCTCAATAACATTAACAGGTTTTTATCCATCAACTTGACAAGTCACAAAACGCTATGCTCTGAATATCTGTAGACATTCATTAGACACACATTAGACATGTGCACCACTAGCTTAGTTGAGATAAGCATATAACAAAGCTAAGCTAGGCTGAATTTGTATGATGTTTTGTCAATCAGTACACTGTCAAACTCAGTACGTAGCTCTGGATAGGAAGCGTATGTCCATGGTAGTTCCAGAACTGGACCACATGTGTGTGCAACAGGTCTTCGTGCAAGTCCATCAACTGCCGTGAACATGATGGTAATTTTGCTTACACATATGACATCTGACCCTGTCACAAACCTTAATACTCTTCGGAGACCTGCCTCATCTAAGCCTCTGATGTATTGTTGCAAGAAACGAAAGCTTTGGGTCTCAGCTTGACTTGAGGGAGAGGCATGTAGCATTTTCAAAAGCCTTTTGGTTGTTGGCTTTTTGGCTTCATACATGTGCAGGACATCTTGTGGGCTGGCGAGAGCTTCTCTTAGGGAGGAACCAGCAACGAAGGACATCTTTTCTGATGCATATCTTGGCTTTTGGATCAACTGCTTGTGTGCCACTTTCAGAAGGATGCCTTTTAAATTATTTTGTGTTGGAAGTGCTGTTACGTCCAAACGGTCTAAAAGATCAATCAGCTCATCTTTCTCCTCCCCTGAAAGTTCTCCTTTTAAGGCAGTGGTGATCAGACTCCTGTCTGAATGACTGACATATAGAAGAAGACTTTCAAAAAGCACATCATCAGAGACTTCCTGCTCACCAAAAATAAGTGCCACTGTAAAAGCTGGGGAAAGGCGACAGGGAAAATAGCCGTGGTCTTGAAATCCCTTCAGTAGAATTCGCCCAATGGATTTCCATTCTTCTTCTTGCCACTTAGGACACAGAGATGGAATTCTCTGGTCCTCCCCTTCAGCTGTGTGGTCCAGTAGCTCGGTCCAAAATGCAGCATACACATCCCTTGAGATGCCATCTGCATCAGCACCTCTTTCATCTATGTAAGTGTATCTAAGTTCATGTTTGAGAAGTGCTGCATCCTTGAATTGGCCTATCATCTCCTGTAAAAGATTGACCCTATGAAGTCTTATAGTGATTTGCACAACATCCCATGAAGGAGTTGAACTTCTTGCTACCTCACCTACAGATTCTGACTCTGCAGTAGCATTGGCTGTTGGCGGAAGTGTGATGGAAGCTTCATCTTCTCTCAGTGCTGTGTCTGAAGTAGAGGATGCTTCACTTATTGGGAGAGGTATGCTGATCAATGTGTCATTTGAGCTTGTTCTGGGAATGAGGACTGATGTTATGATAAGGTCCTCACTGTTCTCTAAGTCAGGTAGATAGATCAAAGTGTCATCCATTTGGCCAGCCACAGGTTCTCCAAGATACGAGCCAAACATAACCTCAGATGTGTCTAGGTTTGCCTCAATGTCAGAAGTTTGAATAGGCTGGTCATCTTCTTCCAACATGTCATTCAATTGCTCATCCTTGTTGTTTGATGTTCCCATAATGCATTCTTCATCATCCTTATCTTCTGGGGCCTTAGTGCACAGGTAAAATCTCAACACTCCCATTTTAAGTATGCTGTACAGTTCACCAACTGTAATAACATCATCAAAAATAGCTTCCTCCTGATAGTCTAATATGTCATGACTAAATGCATCAATTTTTCCTACTTTATTTTCTCCCTTCGGGAAGAAAATGTCTTTGGCATACTGCAATATCTCCTCTTTTTTTGAGTCTTTGGGGACATCAAGGCTCCTTGTCCCCCCCCCTCTACGTTTCCGGACTTGTTTACCCTCATGGATCCACCCCAACTCAATTTTTCTTGTCATTTTCTCAGCCCATTTCTTGTGTTTTGCATACTTACTTCTCCTTTTCTCCTGGTTAGTGTTATCATCAGTGTCACCAATCCCCATTCTTTGTTTGAGTTTGTCAAGCAGTGATGTTTTCGTTGTTTGTTTTGTGCCATGATGTTGCCCATGATCCAAACAAAAGCGTCTTGCTGCAATCCTATCCCCATACGTAGGGATGTAGCCAGCCAGGGTGTCATCATCCATACAATCAATGACTCCAGCATCAATCTGTAAAGACAGACATACTAGATATAATAATTACAACTCACAAGACTGCATTAACACAGAGACAGGGTGGTAGTAGATGGCATTCTCTATAATATCCTTATCCTTACCGACTGGGGACTGGATTTTAACTTCACAGTTGTAACTTCGCTTTTTTTGTTGTGTTTTTTTTATCCATTATATTCATTAAATTGAATATTATTTCTGAGTAATGAAGGTCATCAAGTGTAACAGATCGTTGCTAAGGACGCCAGTCTGATCAGCGCAGCACAGAGTATAAAAAGAAGGATGCAGGATCTTTATCGTTTTTGTATTTTTTCCGACATTAAACAGCTTGGGACTATGCTGGCAGAAAATGAAACCTGCTGATGAGAGCCTCTGACCCGGTGGCACCCCATGACAACCTCCGAACTATAGCCTACGTCATCCCGTACTTGTATTACTATTTACTTTGTTGGGACTAGCCTATTGGGACTTTTACTATCTGACCCAGACACAGGAGGGTCCGCCACTTGCACTGTCTTGGTTCCGTTTCTATCTTTCAACAAGTGTTCGTGAAGCTACACGAGTGTTGCGAACAGTCCCCCAACTGTGTTTTTCCCCCTCAGCATGTAGCTGCTTAACAGGCTAGTTAGCTAACTTGACTATACACAGCGCTGACCATACGCAACTCTTTAATTAGATGGTGAGCGGTCAAAATTAGCTTACATGATCTTGTTCCATGCGTTGGAGACAGTCCTCTGACACTCCACGACCTCGTAGAAATCTGGACAGTGGAGAGTCCATGGCGATGTGCAAGCTCACTTGGGAGAGGCGTGGAATGATGTGGATGATAGGTGATAGGTATCACATTGTCACGTTACAACATAGCATCTTATCACGAAATTCCGAGATACGTATCACGAAATTCCGAGATAGTATCACGAAATTCCGAGATACGTATCACGAAATTCCGAGATAGTATCACGAAATTCCGAGATACGTATCACGAAATTCCGAGATAGTATCACGAAATTCCGAGATAGTATCACGAAATTCCGAGATACTATCACGAAATTCCGAGATACGTCCCGGTTTTTATTTTCTTGGTGTGGCAGCTCTACGCTTCCGTACTGTTGGCTTAATAACCTGACAAATAATTTATAACAGAGCAACAAGCATTTTTTGTGTGATTGTAAGGTTTTTAACTTGAATATGTAGTAAATTCAGAGTTAATTAATAGTAAGGAGTAATTACATACATGTTACATTACATTCAGTTACATTTAGTTACATTTATTAGTTACATCTGGCCCTTTGAGGACAGACATTATGCTGATGTGGTGAAAATGAGTTTGAAAGGAGAAGTTAGCCAATCAGCCGCCTCACTGTGGCATTCACCGCTTGATTTACATACAATACAGCCAGTCTGACATTTCATATTGTTTAACACACGGGTCACAACACTTGTGTGGTCAACCACGGTCAAAACTCCAGTGAGATAATTACATAGTTAACCTTCCAATTTATTTCTATTAAAGAAAGGGTATAAAAAGAATGGGGAAGCCAGAACAAGTTTTAACTTTAGAGCTTTTCATTTAGTTTGTATCCTCACTCACACAACAGCAGACCCTCCTCTGTTAGAGAAAAGATTTGATAAAATTTTCCACAAAATCAAAGAAGTAATTTATTTAGATTTCTTCTTTTTTTTTTGTAACTCTAACAGACAGAACACGTGACGCTTCCATATTTACATTGTGCAGCAGAATACGATGAGATGAGGAGCTGTGTGTTTCCAACACCAGGAAGAAGAAACACCATTTGATCTCCTCAAAGCACAAGAAGCAAAGCGAGAGTAGCGTGATGTAAAACTTCTGATTAAAAGCTTGCTGCCCTCCACATGAAAACTGCTGTCTGAGTCTCCCAAAGCAATTAACACCACGCTGCCATTAGCACGGCTGTTTGTTACTTACAATGCTCATGATACATAAATTAACATTTTAATCACAGACGCTTGTTTGATCTACATTTGTCGAGGCAACAGTCTCAAAGTACGACTGGACGACTGAAAGCTAGTGTTCATCTTTACCTATTTTATTAAAATTATTACTGTATATACAGACACACATAGAGGTGTGAAAATGTTTGGGCACCCCTGATAATTTTCCACATTCTCATTTATCAATCACTGGTTGTTTAGATCAGTCATTTCAGTTAAATACATCATATAGCAGACCAACAGAGTGCTATTTGAGAAGTGAAATAAAGTTTACAGGATTTATTTAAATAATTATTACACACTTTCTGTAAAAACTTCCTTTCACTTCTCAAATATCAGTGTGTTCTTCTGCTATAGGATAAATTTAGCTGGAATTGCTGATCTGAAAAAAACAGTGATTTATAAAGGAAAATCTGGAAAATTTATCGGGATAGGGGGCAAGTTTTTCATACTACTGTATATACAGTATGAGCAATGCAACTTTTTGAATTTACTCCAAACATTTGAATAAAAGGAATAGAGAAAACTTAGGAACAGAAAAAAAAATCCCAACATGCATCAGTTTGTGAATAACTCGAAATGCGTGGGAATGACTGCAAAATAAAAGATATGACGTGAAAGGAATCAATAACTCCTGCCTCAAACCTCAGAAAAGTCTTCAGACTAAATCAACAGACCATAAATATCGACACCATTAATTCCACTAAGTCCATCACATGACATCACATGACTGCAGTAAAGTTTTAACGGTCTGTGCTACACGAAAAGGTGATTTTTCAGACAGAAGCCAATTTTAAATGGACAGAAGCCTTTCTTATTCCCCACTGAGTTTGCAGCATGGATAATAAGAATTTAATTTAAAAAAGGTTTTCTTTTTCTGAAAAACTTATTAAATTCAGAGGACAGAACTGTAAAGACAACTCCCTCCAATTTCAAATACAGACTGTGAATTTAAGTAAAAACCTTTTGCTTAGAGAGAAAGTATTTAGGATGTGTATATCTTGAAACAGTTTTCATGTATGGAACCTGGAATCAGGTTAGATGTCGTTCCTTGTCAGTCGGCATGCATCTTATTTTGGAAAGGTGAACTCTCCCCATGCCTTTCCTCAGATATATTTATGGACTTACAGTCACTTTACAACAAAGACTGTCTCACAGGCACAAGTTCACACAAAGGCAAAAAATATACAACAGAACAGAACAGATGTCTTTTAGTGAAGCAAAAAAAAATGTACATTGCAAGATATACACATGCCGACAGAGAAGTACGCTCATTTTTAGACTACTGTACGTGTAAATCACATGTTAGCTTTTGGATTAGAATATATAGCTCTACATGATGACGATAGTAATTCAACTCATTATACTGTAACCCTATAGGTGAAACATATACTTTGTAAGATTTTATTGTATTATTCTATTCTGCATCTAAAATGTTGCATAACCGCCAACAGGTTCTCTCATCTGATCGAATCTATATTAAAAGTTCATCCATTCACTCTTCCCTTTTCTCCCATCCTGCTTTATCTGAAAGCCTTTCTCCACAGCCTCTTCTATTCCCCGCAATTCTCCCCCAGCATCCATAAATATTTCTACTGTATCTGATTTCCTTCCTGCCTCTGCAGCATTTAATCACCACAGCCAGGAGACTTGGATCGTGTCCTTACAGAAACAACGCTCAACATGCTTCACCTGATTTGTTCAACCTCACATGTTGCATTTTGGACCCGATCCTCGATGTTCTTTCTTGACGGCTACGCTTCACAACCTCCACAGACTGGAGGCACTTTTCCCCATGGCTTCTCCCAGATATCAGCAAATAATGTGGACACACAAGTGAGCTGAGTCCAAATGTTCAATGGCGTCAGCGCTGAATGGTTTCTGCTGTCTGTCACCAGCTTTTGGTTGGAGCGTGTTCACACAGCGCTGCTGCAGAGGGAGTGTGTACCAGTCAGATCCAGCTATGGAATACAAGAACTGCCTTCTGCAATAGGCATCAAAATTTTAAAGCTGAGTTCAGTCAGAGATCACCATCTAATGCCTGGAATGGCATCTGCAAATTGTACTATTCATAAATCGATGCCCTTTGCAATAAGTTGCTGCTGTGATGCTGAGCTCTTCATAGCAGAGGCCATTCAGTCTCACCCATCTTCTAGGTCTGGGATGATGTACGGCATCACGTCTTCAATTATAGTGTCTCCAGTTTATACCTATTGAAGCAGAAATTACCCTCTGCCAGTTTTTTCCAACTACAAGTCATGGGTATTCACTGGGTAAAGATGCTTAGAAAAGAGCATTTATGTGTTATCCAGATAGATTATTCCTGCTCCAGGTTTTTGGAACTACTACTTTACCCTGAAATGGTTCAGGTTGAACAAAGGTGAATTTCAAGATGCTTCTCTTTATAAATCAGATAAAAGAATGTGAGAAAAAAAATATAACATCTTACAAATTTTCTGTTTGTATTCCAGCATATCTGACCTTTTTAACCATGAAAAAATGAGACCAAACCATGTTTTTCATGTCTCTCTTTCTCTTTCACACACACACACACACACACATGCAGCCGTATCCATCAAGCTAATCCAGGAAGCCTGAGAACAGAGGCGCGATATTCAGTCCTGTTCTCAGCTGCGATTCTGCCAAAGAAAAGCTGTTGGCTGCTGCCAAGGGTGAGCGAGCATATTGCCTGGTAATGGGAAAAGAATGGAGCAGCAGACACTGCGCGTTGTCTGAAACTCTATCAAATGATTCCTCTGCCTCTCTCTGCACCGCCGCTGCCACAGAGAGTCTAATGATAGCGGGCCGCGTGAGCCTGAGTCGTGTTCGTCATCAAGTGTGTGACAGAACATTGACGTGATCAGTCATTTGGCATCGCTGTGTGTTTTCAGGAGTGTTTGTGTAGCCTGACACCACGTAGCTGTCAGAGCAGCTGTTGATCACCGATAAAGCACCGACATCTCCAGCATGAGGAAAAACAGAGGAGAGATTTTCATGTTAAGTTCCACCTGCTGTCTTTGTCGGAAGACAAGAAGAGATAGATAGCTGTGTTGTTATTTGATTACATGAAGAGACGACGACTGTTTCACCCCGAAAGTATCAGCGTTTGTTCTGTGTTGGTGGTTGGTGGTTTAAACAGGAACAGTACTTCCTGTACTGTAACCTTTGGAGAACACCAATCTTACGTTGCCATTTCAACAACTAGAGAACATTTCCCCTGAATGTTATGACATCACCACAAGTTGTTGGTCTCTCCTGGTTTGTTCTTCCCAAGAGACCCTCTTTTTTGTCATTTAAGTCAGTGGTCCCCAACCCCCGGGTCGTGGACTGGTACTGGTCCTTGGGTCAGTCGGTACCAGGTCACACAGAAAGAATATAGAACTTATTATAATATATATAATTATATGCTTATATTATAATTATATATATATATATATATATATATATATATATATATATATATATATATATATATTTATATATAAATAATTATATATATTATAATAACATATATGTAAATAATATAGAGCTTATTATAATATATATAATTATATATATATATATAATTTTATATATATGTGTATATATATAATATTTCAGTTTTATTTCTGATCTGATTCTGAACGATGTTTTGTTCTAAATGAGTGGATTCTCTCCTCCACATCTGTCTATAAGTCACTCTTGAGATGCTTGCCTCGGTCACATGACTACCTTCTTAAAAGGGCCGATCTGTTCTGCTAACACAGAATACATTACCAGTAAAATGAAACTGCCAAGCTACAAAACCAACAAAAAACAATCATTGGTGTGACATTAGGAGTACACTGATAATAAATCTGCATGAACATTTGATTCAAGTTTATTATTATGTTTAGAAAACTCAGTATTTATGCTGGTCGGTCATTTTATTTTGTCGAATTTATCCGCCGCGCTTTAAAGGACGGTCTCTGACATTAAACCGGTTGGTGGAGCAAAAGATGCTGGAGACAGACCTCCTCCACTTTATGACCTCTGTCATGTTTGGTCGTTTGGTTTCTCATTCAGTAACTTTATCTGCTGCTGATGGGGGGGGGGGGTTACACTGTCAGAACACACTCATCTCAATGACTCTCATCACTGAGCCTCTGTGAATGAAAGCAATGTTGTCATGTTCAGTATCACAGTGTGTGTGTGTGTGTGTGTGTGTGTGTGTGTGTGTGTGTGTGTGTGTGTGTGTGTGTGTGTGTGTGTGTGTGTGTGTGTGTGTGTGTGTGTGTGTGTGTGAGACAGACGAAGTGAGAAAAACACATTAAGCTGACGCTGTCATCTTCTTTGCCGTCTTTCTTCTTCTGCCAGCAAACAGAACCCACCTGTGCCCGTCTCCATCACACGTCTCTCCCTTCATCTCTTCACACACACAAAACCAGAACAATGCCAGGGGGCGGGGGAGACCTCTTTCTGCCCCCAACACACAGGGGTGACCAGGTGTCCCACTTCATGAGGGACAGCACAGCCTTTTTACTGCTTATCCTGCAGCCCACATGTTGAGACAAAGCTCGGTATTGTTTTGATTTTCTCGGTTAAAATTGATTTTGTCTCAATGATGTGAGACGAGGGACGAGATTAGAAATGCTTTGAGTCTCCTGCTCATCTTAAACACACAGCCAGGACTCAAACACATCATCAGAGATGAGTGTAAGCCCAAAGCGCTCACATTTCAACGCCATAGCGCCATTCCCTACCTGTGAGAGCGTCGATCCGTGATTCTCTGATCAGTTTTCACTGAAAAGCATCAACTCAAACAGCGTTTACCCTCCAACCCAGTTATGTCCCTCACAGTTCCTCCATCCTTCTAAATAATAATATAACAGTCAACAACATAATAAATTTGCCCTTTTTGAAATATAAAAGACCAATAACGTAATAACTGGCCAGTAACATAATTAATGTCCTGAACTGACAACGTAATAACTTTTGGCTACGGGTTAAGGTCAGGGTTAGGGGTTTTTATCAAGCCAATAACAATAAATGGGTTAGGGTTAGGGATTAGGGTTTGTTATCAGGCCAATAATATAAAAAAATCAGGCTTAGGGTTGGTTTTAGGGTTAGGATTAGAGTTAGGGATAAGGTTTTTTTTTACCAGGCCAATAACAATAAATGGATTAGGGTTAGGGATTAGGGTTGGGTTAGAATTAGGGTTTTTTTTCCCGGGGCAGTAACGTAATAAATGGGTTAGAGTTTGGGTTAGGATTAAGGTTTTTTATCAGGCCAATACTGTAAAAATGGTTTAGAGTTCAGGTGTAGGGTTGGGATTAGGGTTCAGATTAAATTTCAGTTGAAATACTACAAACACAACGCATCACGTTTGTATGGTCAGCGTGCGTGTGCTGCAGCACCGGATGTGTAGAGGACTGTGAGATAAACTGTATGCCTTGTTAACAGCGGTTCAGAGGCACAGATGAGTGTAACACACACACACACCCCCCCCAGCAGAGACGGGTGGGGGAGAGACGCGTCCACGCCGGAGCAGGACAGCATCTGTGTTGGCCGGTTTCCCAGCCAGGCAGCGTGTTCTAGTAGCGTGTTCAGGTTGATATATCACCTGCCTGAGTAGCCAATCTGTTAGCTGATTGATTCATCTGATCAATGCATCCAATATTTGAATATTAAATATTGAACTTTAAAATGCAACTATAGGAGTGCTAAAATAAGGTCAGAAGGAGTCTTTATGAATTAATCAGAGCCCGGTTGCTTGGACAGAGATAGAAATAGTTTCCTTTGGAGAGCTATGGCTCTAGAAAAACAAGTCAAAGGAATTTGCATTGCTGATTTTAGTAAGAACTACAGGGAAAACCAAAATCATCTGTTGTCACGTCTATAGTCTTTCATTTTATCAGATTTCCGTATTTTGCAGGAGCGTCAAAGGCGGCACACTTGTAACTGTGCCACGATTGAAGCGTCCATTGACAGCATGAGGTATAAATAGCAGCACTTACATAAACATGACAGGAGTTGCGTTGGAAGAGTTTTAAGTCGGCATGAACCATAAATCAATGCAAAATCAGGAGTTTATGAAGTCCCATTTAGCTTAAAATAAAAGGGAGGAATTAGCAGCTGCCCAAATAATCCCATCACACATCTGTTCGACGCTTTCACATTAATACATTTTCTCAAGCTGAAAAAAAATGTTTTACTTTTTTTTTTTGTTTTATTGATCGTTCACTGAAGCTGGTTTTATAAATTGGAGACGACTTGAAATGAGAACATTTGCTTTATACTCAAAGTTAACAACTTCTTCAGATTTGTTGAGAAACGTCTGTCGACCACAGGAAGCGTCGAACTCCTGATTCATGCCTTTCTTTCTGGTGGGTGGGGGGGGTTTCTCATGATGAAATGCCCAGGTCGCGTCAGCCTCTTCCTCGGGGGACCGTCCTGGATGGAGAAGAACCAAATGAAGGTACAGGTGAGACACGGAGGGGAGGAGAGGTTAATTGGTTTTGTTGACCATCTGTCAGGAGGAGGAGGCGAGTGGAGACGTTACGGACGAGGCTTCCCAGGCACTAATCGACAGTGACCAGTGTGCCCCCCCCCCTCCTATTAATAGAGCTGGTTCATCGCTCACATTTATTCACTCATTCTGTAAGTGCTTCTTTCTATCATGGAACTTGATGCAACGCAGCTAAACTACATGTCAAACAGAATCCAACTTGTTGTCTGTAATTATTGTCTGGAATGAAGACTTCCTCTCTGGTTGTGTTTCGCTACTCGTGATTCTGCTATCGGTTGACGTGTGGAGACATTGGTGTGTGTCAGGGTGTGAAAGGTGCACCAGACGGCAGAGATAAGCAGTCAGATGGAAGCAAAACTCTTTATCTCGTTTTATCCGGTGCTTTTTAACCCTCCTCATATTGCCTTTGACCTTTGACCTCAGGTTGATCCAATTCATTTTCACAGCTGCGTGGTTTTAAATGGATAATCAGTATGAACGTGTTTTTGCACCTTTGCACCCCAAAATTTTAAATGACTTTGAATGTAATAAATGATTGTTCCAGCGGCGGATCAGAGGAGCATTCCATTCTGATTCATTTTATTTTCACACTGCTGCTGTCTGACGTTTCAGCGCCTTCGACATTCTCTCTCAACAAATCAGAAAACGACATCAGCACGAGGCCCCGTGTGTCACGCTGCTGTTCTCTGTGTTAGTTTGAAGGGGTTTTGTGATGGTTTTAGTGTTTCCTGTTTTATTTTTGAGTCCTCATTCTCATACATAGTCTTTTTTTTTCCTTGACTCATGTTTGTTATTCTGACTCACAGAGCAGGAGATGGAGGAGAGAGGAGGAGGTAGGGCTGTTGCTGTCGTCTGTAGGCTGATCTGTACAAACCATCAACACCTGCAACGCAACGAGACATGATGTAAGCAACACCATCTAACCAATAGGAGAACAGCAGTCTACAGCTTCCAATTATCACTTCAATAGTTTAACTCTATTTTAATCTGGGACGGGGGCGGGGGTGCATTCATCATAGATGTCAGATTAAACTGCAGTCCTGAGTGATTAATTGCTGTGTTCAGATTAACCGGCTGATGTTTGTGCGGTTGTGTCAGAGGGTAGTTGAGGCCGGGGGATAGAAATTGCTCAGAAATGTCTCCATGTAGTTGAACTGAACATGAATTTTAAGAAGGCATCACTATTGATTATCTTGTACAGATTGATTGATGAATCCCGTAAGTGAGGCTTTGAAAATCAATTTAATCTGCAGACAGTATTCGAACCCTACAGTCAGTTAATGCCACATCTTTAGCGGTCTAGAATGTGGCTGTATATACTTTATTTACTAACATAATCACTATCTATTAACATGTATGTAAGGAACATGTAGTAGTAGCAGTATGTAATAACTTATTTACCTGTTACTTATTTTCTGTGGGTCCAGTCTGGTCCCCCACCTCACAAATCCTTCCTCAACCCTTGATGTTTCTGTTCTTCAGGTGTATTTCTTATTTTATGTAATCTTTTAACATATTCAAAAGGAAAATCTTTCATTTTCACATTATATTTATCAAAATATCAATCCTTTTACTTCACTTTTCTCGGATTTATAAAACATCTGCAGATACGTTCCGGTGAGAATCCAGGTTTGGTATTTTCTTTACGATCTCGAATCTGTCGAAACTTCTGGCTGATCTGCTTTGTCTCTAAGCCTTGTTAAAATATTGTGAATATTAAACAGGGCATATAATGAGATGTGAGCTCCCTTATTACTGCAAAGACACACCAGTGAATTCTGCTATGGAACTTGCTTTAATAATCTTCTGAGAATAAGACGTGTAAAATACTGAAATGTAAATTCAGTGCAGAATAATAGAACACATGCGTACATCGAATGACTCCAGTAAACTTCCTAAACTAGGTTAGTGAGTTAATTATACTAATTATATCCAGATCAAACTTCATAAATATGAGAATAATAGAAAGTATTCATTTCATGCATTATTCCAGCCTCCTAGCATTCTGCTGTAATAAACCCACTGAACTCTTTCCACCTGTTAAAATGACGAAGGATGTTTGATAAGAACTTTTAGGTAGACATGTGACACAGTGACATCAAGCAAGTTTTAATGAGAACACACACACACACACACACACACACACACACACACACACACACACACACACACACACACACAGATGAAGCCTTTTAAAATCTGATTAGAGAGCTGGTGGGATGCGTAGGAGTTTGTCAGAAACAAATGAAGAGAGAACTTTAAAGGGGAACATCTGTTCATTTAAACCACATCCTGGCATTTTTAGCACCTGGTAGTCAGGAATGATGACAACGGCGTCAAATGACGACAACGGGACAAACAGAACAGAAAATAGTGTAATCCGTTTTGTCTGGAAGCTGAACTGAAAATTTGTGTCATAATCATTTTATTACTGTTTAATCCTCATTCTTTACCAACAGTTTGATCTTAATGTGGTAGGAATGACAGGAAACATTAAAAATTCACTAAAATTTATAAATAAACCTGATATACACACTCTGAACCTGGTCATGAAAGCTTAAATATTGTAAATCGTAAATAAATAATTTTATTTCTGGAGATACGGGACAATTTTTTTTCCCAATGATCAGAGTTTAATTATATTATTAATGTATGATAATAAAAAAGTGAGATTATATGTTAGTATAAATATATTACACATTAACGGATACTTTTGTCCATTCAGCAGATTTCAATGAACCGACACACAGGAGAGCGAACATGACAAACGGCACAAAACTCAGGTAATGTTTTTTTAATAGATGATATAATATCTAATCACTGCCACTCTTATAATTAACTTGAACTTTTAGCTGTAATCATGGCGTCTCATACAATGGAGATGTCATCATGAAATTGCCTGAAAAATAATGGTGGGGGGGGGACAGAAAACAAATCTTCCAGTAAAAGATGAATTAAAGTGAGAAAGAGAAGCAGAAAGAAATGAAGTCCAAATGAGGGGATTCAGTGGGGTCTGTCTCTGGAGTCTTATTATTCTTCATTTTATAACGGGAATTAAATCAGATTATGTGCGTCATCAGTAGACACCAAAAAATGTCAAAGCAAAATAAAAAGGTTTTGCTGACATAGTTAAAACCCGACGGCGCCTGGGTCGCTCTGAGAAAAGACGAAACCTCATCATTTAAATCGACAGACGTCCGACGAGTCGGGATCTGATTTATTTTATGGATGGAAAAAGGGGTGGGTGACAATCTTTTAAACTGTTACTGCTCACACTGTTCGGCTGGGACAATGCACAAGAGAAATCAATCACATTACTGACGAACTGATTAAATTATTTAGCCGGGTCCAGGTTCTGGCTCCAGCCATGTTTACAGAGACTTTTAGTATCACTGACTTTGTTCCAGTCTAAAATATCTCAAATTTTCTACTTATATTTGTGTTTCCCATCTAATGAGTTTGCTGATCAGTTATTTTGAAGGAGTCGCTGTGACAAAGGATCACGTCCCCCACCAGATAAAATGTGATCCCTTTGGTGACCCCTGTTACTTTACATCTCACGCTATCGTCGGGTCATTTTCCTGCACCAAATCTCTCTTTATAATTAATGATTTTCAGATGATGAAAAGGAAACCTTGGCAGCGCCTATAATTAAAGATTAAAAATCCCAACTAAATATCATATAGACGAGTGTGTGCTTGAATTAAAATGCCACATCCAGCACCGGGAAGTGACTTTGAGGATTTAAACACCCCCTTATCAAATATACATAATAGTAGGCTGTCATCAAGCCACTTGTATGATTTAGATGGATGTGCCTATTAAATAGTGGCTTAATGAAGTGTCTTTTTCTCTTCTCCAAAATGTTCAGCAATAAAATAAAATGAAGATCCATTTCTTTTAGTTTATTACAGTAAATTATTCATTAAATTTCTCCCTCTTTCTTCCGTAAGAATTCAACGAGCCTCATTAAGGCGACGAGTCGTGGGTATCGAGTCTGGGTCGGATTCATCCAGACTAAAGAGGCTTTAGGGGTTGTTTTTTTGTTTTTTGTTTAGATGCTGTCGGACTTGGAGACGTCAGACGTGTCAGCTGTGACGCATTGAAAACTCTGCTGAGCAAATTTCATCCTTCTTTCATCACGTCTCGTCTCCGTATCTCTGTCATCATGTGGGTTTCAGCTTGTCTTGTATGTTTTAATATTAGTTTTCATCCTGCTTCCACGAGATTTAATTGAAAACGATGAATGCAAATCTTCTATAAATAGATTGTGCACTTCACAAAGGGGCTGCCCGCCGCTCTACCTCCCCTGCATGCTTACAGACCCCCCTGTGTGTGGTTGTGTGTATTAGAGGGGCCTGTACTCACTAACATGCATGATTATGATTGGCTAACATACTAGAGTATACATTCTTAATTTCCCTTTGATGATTATAACAGTGTATAAAATTAAAAAATTAAAATTAAAAAAAACAGTTCTAAACTGTCTTGTCCCCCATAATACTAAAAAACACTTTGGGGTTAGTGAGTAATATTAAAATAAATAAAAAGAAAAACACTTTGGCTGAATATATTAACGTCACTTCTAAGTCTTACATTATATATGAAGTAAGGCAGCAGGGAAATTATTCATATGTTATTAATAACTTACTGAAAACTAAATTATAGTCTGTTAGATTAGATGGATTAGTTAATGAATTAAACCAGCAGTTCTTGATACGTTAGTCACATAAACATGAGCAAATCCTCCTTCTGCGACGTTCACTCTACATCATTTCTGTTTTTTCATTTCAGAATATATAAAAAAAAAAAAAAAGCAGGTCACCAGATGCGGCAGGATTTCAGCTCATCTATCAGCGGTAATTAGCTCTGTGTCCGGAGATCCTTTTTGCGATCGTCCCTGAAGGAGGGAGAAGCATAAAAAATGAAACGTGTGATCGCTTCACGTCCAGATCGGCCTCAGTCCATCTCACTGACCGCCGTCCCCCGATGGCCACACAAAAACAAGCATTTCATTCAAACTCATTAAAGATGGTTTGCTGGTACAAATACATGAGACAGTTGTTTCTGTGTGTCATCATTCCGTGTGTATTCCCAGTGTCGCAGTGTGTTTTACTGGTGGAGGCTGGCAGGGATAATAACTCATGACTGTGTGTTGCAGCAGCTGGAGTGTGTTTGTGTAGCTCTGCTGATTGTGATGCTGTAAAGACCAAGTGATGCCATGTCTCTTATTTAGCCTCATATAACAGAGTATTACTTATTCATTTATTATTATTCTGCTCAGCACTAATAACACTTAGAACCACTTGATTTTTTTCAATCTTCAAACTGAAAATGTACACAGTTTTGTCATTTAATTGCATTTTCAGTGATGAGAAGTGAATTAAACTGGATGGAATAAATAGTCCGGTTGCGCCGTACGTACCTGCCCCCCCCCCCCCCCCCCCAGCCAGGTCTGACATTGTTACTAAATGTTCTGTAATTCAGTAGCTGCTTTTAGAATCCTTCATGCCGTATAATAAAAACGTCACTATGTGTGACTTTCCTTGTAAAACAAGACGGTAATTTCACAGTTGAGCTGAAACGGGCTGATACTGTCGTGTTCTCGATGTTCTCCTTTAAATCACTGAAAATGGTTACCCTCCCCTCTGAAAGCATTAACTACTATTAACTATTATTAACTATTAATATTAATTATTCTGCTTGCAGAAGAACATTCCAGCAATAACCTGCAGAAAACAGTGGAAAGGTCAGGCATCTGTGATAAATGATGTGATGCAGACCGATCCATTAAGACACTGGAATATAAAGAACATTTCTCCAGCTCACCTAAGCCTGCACAAGACAAACACGTAAAAAAGTCAGATTATCCAAGAATAAAGGTCATATTTCAGAGTGTCCTTGTGGGAAAACTCAAGTGATGCATAAATAAATAAAAAACCTCTTGAAGGGCCCATATGTGCTCGTCTCCTGTCACTAGCAGTCATATCAGTGGACATTTGCTGTGAGTGAGAACCTACTGTTTCACTTCACAAAGCACAGATGCTACAGTTTGGAAAGCATGTGTCAGTCTGCTGTAAAGTACAGGCACTGAGGATGTGTTGGAGAAGATCTTAATCTGTATTATTTTGCACAGAGGACAGATTTCAGAAGTGACATTTTAGAAATGATTACTGACTTTGCTTCCCTTTATTCTTTTCTGTAGCATTACACGACTGACGTTCAAAACGCATTTCAGCCATAGTCACAATGTTTACATCCCGCCTCAAAGCGGTGATGTATAGTAATTGTCAGTGTTCGTCCGTCCGTTCGTTAGTCCAGCAAATATCTTCACAACCGTTGCAGATAGAAGGATGAAACAAAAAGCAAATTACTCAGGCAGCAAAGGGGATGAAAATGAGATGATGACCTTGACCTTGAGAAAACTAGGTCAAGGTCAAATTTCAACTTTTTTTACACTCAGGACAGAAAAATGAAGGACAAGGCCAGTGTGAGTAAGACCGTAGATCAAAGCTGCTGTTTTGACCATAGATCAAAACCATAGATCAAAGCCAGTGCATAGATCAAAGCCATTGCATAGGTAGATCAAAGATAGTGTAGATCAAAACACTAGTTTTGATCGACGATGTTACTCGCACTGGCCTTCTCCCTCGTCTATGCACTAGCTATACACTAGCTTTGACCATAGATCAAAGCTAGTGCATAGCTTTGACCTACCCTGAAAGGTCAGAGCTATGCACTTGTCGGGTACTACCTTCAGGGTTCCCTGACCTACCCTTCGCAGGATGTTTGAGTCTCCCTTTGCTTTGCCTCCATATGGTAAAGCATGCAGCAGAGACGTGGTTGGAGCTCAACGCTGGAGATGGAGAATGGAGGAGAGACGGAGAGAACATCATTAACACAGGCGCTTGTGTTGACTAATTGCTCTCTCTCTTTATCTGCAGACGAGTGGTGGATCTGGGGAGAGGAGAGAAACACCACAAGGAAGCTGGAGAGATTAAAGGAATGCACTTGTAACCATTGATTTCCATGTGAAAGAAATGAAGTCTGCTGCTTGGGACTCACTGAGCCTCATGTGTGTTATTGGTGTTGATGACATTGACTGTATTGTGCAGTATAGTGTGTGAGCGCACACAGTGTTGTTAAGAACTTCACTTCTTCTCCACGTCGAGGTGTTCCTGGAGAAAAACCACATGAAAGAAAATGAACACTTTGCTGCTGGAGAGCGGCGCCTTAACTCCATCTGAGAGCAACAGAAGACTGAGGGGAAGCTCAGAGCTCCGTGTCGGAATAACTTGGAAGCAGAGGCGCGTATTCCTGCTGATGAAAGGGAATGCTTTAATACCTGATGGCGCTAACTTGCTGTAATTGACCCCTTATGGCAGCCCCTCCATAAGAGGATGATCTCCAGTTAGTTGCAGGCATTAACTTTTCAATGAGGGAGAAGAGAGAGGGTGTGTGTGTGTGTGTATGTGTGTGTGTGTAGCTATAGCCCTCTGTATAAGATCAGTTACGTAACCCTTTTATAATAAATCAAGTCTCTCCATTCATGCTCACATGAACATGTGGAAACCGGATTTGTCTGATTTAATAAGAAGGAATAATAAACATTTATGAAGCCTTCATGACTCAGTGAAAAGATGCAAAATCTGACAGCACACTTTGAAGTGTTTGATTTGTCCTGTACATTATATACCATCTGAATTAGATAAAAGAACAAAGTGTCACAGTCTATGCATTGGTAATGTGCAACACTACATCTGCTAATACAAGTCACAAAACATTTATTTTGAACCCCTGTTTAATATATGTAGGAATAAGAATGTTCTGACTGGATGCACAGATCATTACTTTTACCTCCTGGTGGGTGTTTGCATTCTGCAGGACGATACTGTGTCTTCAGGAAATAATTCATTTAGAATAAAACATCAGCAACTCAATAAAGCCACTGAAGCTGATGATGCATATGAAGAAATTTAAGCAAACACATTTAGGGCGACAGCACTGAAAACTTGACTGATAATGACATAGAATTACCAATTTATCACAAATCAGATGATTGTAGGGGACATCCTTCACTCCTCTGCACACACAGACACACACACACATACACACACACACACACTATTATGGGTCATGTGTTGTTTGACACTTTGGCAAACTGTAGCATCTAAGACTGCTTGACGTTTCCAGTTTCCTGCTGAGGATGGAGTCTCCGTATCCACATTGATGTCGATATTGAAATCGAGACTCTCTTTAGGAAATGTCAGATAAGCTCCTCTGGATTTATTAAGCTGTCGGTGCAAATGTCAACTCGATCTCTCCTCGTTGGCAGTCCGAGCTGAGCTGAGAAGGTGGTAAGAGGTCGCCTCGTCAGCTAACAGACTACGTATGGGTAAGACACCAAGAATAGAAGCGTGGATTAGTCTCACCGTTAAAACCAGACAGAAGGAAGTATATAATAGTGTCTCATATGTTCAGCCTCGCCGAGCTACACGCGCTCCTTTGTGACTGCCAGCAGCGCTTCTGTTCAGTAATGCGGTTGGTGTTCAATAAAACAGTGAAGCAATAAACTGGATTTGTGTTAATCCAGGATTAATTGTCATGAATATTAGATCAAGAAGGGGGATTTAACAGTGAGAAGGTATAAAATATTCACTGGAGACACACTGCATAGTATGCTTAATAAAACACCAACACAAAACTTTGATTTTGCTCCAGTTTCAAAGCAGGAAAGAGGCTGAAGACGAGGTGATTGTCTCATCCACAGGAGAAAGGATGGATGGACGGTTGATAATTGTGTGCAGACATCTGTAATGACAGCTATCTGACCACATTATGGACAGATTTATTAGATTAGGCTCTGGTTTAATGAACTTTCAGATATCCATCTCCACTCCAAACGTCTCTCTGAGGCTCTTGATTGATGTGTTGAACATAAGTTTCTGTTTCTACCACTGAAGATGAGTGGGCCAACATTTCATAGGCCACAATCAATGAGCTGATCAACTCTATGAATAATAGATATGAAACTGATATACAGTATTTTTTTTATTATAAGGCAGTGCGCCTTATATATGAAAAAAAGTTTAAAAATAGGACATTCACTGAAGGTGTGCCTTATAAGCAGATACACTTTATAATCCAGAGCGCCTTATATATTTTTATTTTTTATTTTTAGGTGAGGTATTCGTTGGAGGTGCGTCTTGTAATACAGTATATATATATATATATATATATATATATATATATATATATATATATATATATATATATATAATTTTATTATTATTTTAGATAGGGCATTCGTTGAAAGTGCAGAAAACATGAGTTTAAAACGACATTATTAAATCCAGGGATGAAGAACCTGGACGGAGTTGGAAGCACAGAGAGAAAAAAGGTTCAACTAAAGGCAGACTATTAACATCATGAACTCCTGGGTGCCACAAGTATTCCCTATTCATCAGGTGCCTGCTAAAAATCAGTGGTTTCTATAGAATAGCACCCCCTAGAGGACCCCAGGAGCAGTAACCAGGCTGTTGTTCAGATGGAAAAGAGAGAAGGAAAGTCTCTTTCTAGTAATGAGAAAAGAGTAGAAGAGCAAAGCACTATCTCTGTTCAGTGATTTATCCTCTTCCCTCCTCCCTTCCAACAAAAGCCATCACACGCTCAGTCTCCAGAGCGAGATCATCATCATATAATTGGTTTTAAATCAAGAGGAAGGACCTGGTGCTCAGCGGGGTTGGGATCAATCATGAGAATCAATGACAAAACACTGAGCTAATCCCTCCCAAATCACACCTGTCAGCCACGAGGGGAGCTCCGGGCCCCGACCCCGGGGCCAAAGGGAAGCTCCTCCGTCATGCGCTGTAATTCGTTTACATGTGATTTAGTGTGAGTGGGTACTTGTATTCTGAGTCACAGTTTAATTGTCTAGACAAGCAAAACGAACGTGGGTAATAATGCATGAAACAGACCTGTCGTCACATGATGGATGTAAAAAATGGATGGATGGATAGGTGGATGGATGATGGATGGATGGATGGATGGATGGATGGATGGATGGATGGATGGATGGATGGATGGATGGATGGGTGGATGGATGGATGGGTGGGTGGATGGATTGATGGATGGATAGACGGATGAATGGAGCTGCCTTTATGATATTGAAACCTCCAGACTTACAATAAAGTTAAAGTAAAATTGGAAGGACCCTATTCTCTAATTAATTGTAGTCATAATAATTATAATAACAATATACTAAATAATAATAATAAAATACTACTAATATACTAATAATAATAATAATAATGATAATATACTGCATAATAATAGACTACATCTCTTCAATTATGGTTATCATTAATTTAGAGTAATTATACTTTATTAATAGTAAATACATAAACCTGAGGATTAGGCATTTTAAATATAAATAGGCCTTATTACGTAAATGAATACACATCATGTAAAGTTTATTTGTTGGTTTGTGTTAAAATTATATTTTTTAAAAAGTGCATGGAACATTTTTATGCAATAAAATTAGATAAAACATGAATGTTAGGCTTAAATATTTCTGTGAGTGTAAAAACTAGTTTTGTCGTTGTACATGTTGTGTGTGTATCTACACTCGCACTACAAACCTACGCTCTACTACCTCATTTATTCATGGCGACCTCTGAAACCCTCGCTCAGGGAAAAAAGTTCAGAAAGAACAAAAAAAAACAAAAAACGTCCAAATGACCAATTGTGACATGAGGTGACATTAATTTTGTCCTTTAAATTGGGTCAAAAAACCAACTTTCGGTCTTAGATCATCAAACCATGAAGAAAAAAAAAAAAAAGCATGATAAGCATCCAGGTGTATAATTTCATCTGTCCTTGTTCTGTCAGCGGTCCCAGCTGAGGGCGCTACTGGTCAGCGTGTCCTGTCCTAATTATGCGGCTGGCAGGAAGGACCACAGGCCCAGATGCACTGGGACTCCCCAGCACTGAAGAGAAGGTCCAAGGCCAACATCCTCAGAAAAACATCATCATCATCAACCAGCAAACACGAAGAAGAGCAGAGATCGGGGGGTAGGATAAACCTTCTATTCTATTTATCTGAAGCGTTTACCACATTAAGATTAAATGAACTGAAGTTCACTGATGCACTAAAATGATCCACTTGACTTTACCTAATTTGTGTTTTTTCTGCCCCCGTCTCTATATTCTCCCTGTACTTTGCACAACCGTCACATTAATTTACCTACGAAGGCGCACAAATCAACACTGTGCCAGTATTAATACACATTAACACCCCTGCAGGCTTTTGATAGCTTCTCAAAGTCGTTTCAGCTGCAGGAGAGGACGAGCTACACTCCGGTTCACACTTGTCATCTCCAAACAACGGCTAATGAGAACTACTGCAAATGAAAAAGCATCACTTGCGATGTGACGCCGGGTAATTGACTGTATTCTGTGGTTTTTATTTGTTTATCCAAAGTCCATCTCAATTGAATTATGTTAATTTTACCACAGTTAAATCTGATTGTTTGCATACATTCAGATCTTAATTGTTTCTAACAAATGACAGCTGACGTGTGAAACACGAGTCGCACTGATTTTCACTCCCATCATGCCGGATTAACACTATATGGAGCGTATTTGGAAGTAAAATCAAGAAAAGGCCAGAAGCGCACGCTGGCAGCTGTTACAACCCACCTGAGTGTGTTCGTGTGTGTGTGACGGACAATTTGTGGTTAGTTAGCATGAAGCCTCATGAATGGACGCTTTTATTCAGCGTTCACCGTGACCTTTATTTGAATGGTTTGTTTGGATGCAGCAGAAGAAAGGAACACGGTACGCTTTCATCAGGTATAAAAAACCTCTCTCATTTTCATATGAAAAATAAAACAAGAAGTGGCGAACCAGTTGTTACAGACCAAGAGTTTTATATACTGAAAAAAACTAACGCAAAAAATAAGACTCGATTGTAGAAGAGATGATTGTGAAGAATGGATAGTTGTTGTTTTTTTCTTTATTTTGTCTTCTTTTTTTTTTTTAAAAGCTGATAAATGTTAAAAGGTTAGATGTTTCTTTGTTGAGGAAACACACAGTACAGCGGTACGTCTACTTACGAAATTAATTGGTTCTGGAAGAAATTTCGTAAGTAGAAAATAAGTAGAGACGCGTTTTCCATGCAAATGCCCTAATCCGTTCCAAGCTCCCCAACATTCAGACATAAATGTTTTATAAAGCATAAAAATGCATCAAAACATGTAACAAATACATGTTACAATTAGATTATTACACAATAAATGAGAGTTGTGCATAATGTAAAAAACAAAGAATAGAATAAAGAATAATAATGATGGTCATTTACCTTTTAACTGCTGTTTTAATTGTTTTTTGCCCTCTTTGGTTCATGCCCTCTTGCCCCCCCATGAACAACAGAGTGAATTCCAGTCCTCCTTCTGAACTTCTCCAACCCCCCACGCAACGCCTTAAACTCCTTAAACTTCCTTTAGTTTTAATAACGTGGTGATTGTAGATGCATTACGGCCATATTCTTTGGTGAGATCAACCAAACGCATCCCTTTTTCAGGCTTTTCTATCATCTCTTGATTTGTTTGTACGGACAAAAAAACTCTTTTCTTCGTCTTTTCTTTTCCTCTTTTCTCCGTCACGTTCTTGGGGTCCATAGTGGATACTCTAAAAGTTAATATATTTATGTAAAATTATCAGAACACCTCATGGGTCGAGGGCTGAATGACGAGGACGCTGCATAGACACCGATCTAGCTCCACACAGAGGTCCCTCTGAGCCAATGGGATGCCAGGATGTTGGGTAATAGCCAATGGCAGAGCAGCTATAAGAATGTTGCGTTCAGGAACTTGTGGGAGCTGCGAGTATCAGCCGATACTGTATTTTTACCTTTCGTAACTCGAAATTTCTTTCGTAACTAGAGGCAACATTTTCCTGTTGAGGCATTTCGTAAGTAGAAAATTTCATATGTAGAGACATTCGTAAGTAGAGGAACCACTGTACTATTGAAAATTTGACTTTTATGTTTAACGCTATATTCAAAATCAAAGTCTCTCTTTCTCTCTCTTTTATCATCTACCTAAAAGGTTTGGGTCCAGCTCATGACTGTTCCTGGTCCAGCTCTGTTCTGTGCTACGAAAATCACAACATAGGTGTGTTCCATTTATGTTTAATTTCAGATTTAGAGATTAAATTTGTGGGCCTCCTGAGAAGACCTAAAACTAGTTCTAGAATGAACAAATTCACAATCAAATTGGCGTTTTTGATGCCAAATTGAATTCAGTTTTCCAGCTCTGAACATAATGTGAACGTGTGCCCAAAACGTTCTCCTGGAGCAGAACAGTGGAGAATATAAAGGAGGTGGCTGGGGGGGGGGGGTGACAGACTCACTGTTGGGGGTAAATCTGGCAAAGTTGCACTCTGGGCTTCACGGTGTTGCCTCTAAGTCGACTGGCACAAGAAGGACGGCCAAATCCCCAAACCCTGAACGGAGACGCCCAACTAGCTGCACGCCACCGTAAGAAGAGCCAGAGCTGATGATTACATTTATGAACAGCAAAGTTATTACAGCACCAAAGGGGGTACAGATTTATTTTTATTTTTATTAAAGATGGATGAAAAGTTGAGATTAAACTAAACAGAAGCTACATTAAAATAACTTGTTCACATCCAACCTTGCAGTTTTAGTTTGGTGTTACCGCCGCCTTTATTTATAATGTGATTTCACCTCTTTCAGGGAGTTTCAAACTCTTCACCATGTCTGATATTTTTATAGATGTGATCTCCGCGAAGCAAACAGATGGAGCGTTTTGATTGGCATACTAGAAACCGAGATATAGATTGCCGCTAACTTTATTAACACATCATTTTTTGCACATTTGAGATTCACCAGGTCCTCTTGAGGAAAGCAACACATTTGGAATTCAATAAGTGGTAATTTTTTATTTATTTTTATTTTTTTCAGAATGAACTGATGGTTCCTGTTTCATTAGCTTGAATTAAGTTGCGCTTGACTCATCTGGTAACTGTCGGTTTCATTTTTCTTCTGCAAAACAGAATCCGAGACTTTTTTTTTTTACATTTCAGCGAATAAAAAATTGGTTTCATTTAACAAACAACAAACATAATTTTAGATTCCTTCACACAAACAGGTTTACGTGTCAGCTGTGTGTATCGTACACAGTGAAATACTTGTTGATGTTTTCTCCACAGCGAGGCCACAATTAGAAAAATCTTGAAAAAGGTGCAAAAAAACCAGAAACTAAGATTTAGGGTGAAAAAGAGCAACGCCTTAGGTGTGATCCATCCGGCGCACGATGCTCAGCTCACACTGCAGTCATGCTAACACAAGCTAATCACAAAGA
This sequence comes from Antennarius striatus, assembly GCF_040054535.1. Lineage (NCBI taxonomy): Eukaryota > Metazoa > Chordata > Actinopteri > Lophiiformes > Antennariidae > Antennarius > Antennarius striatus. The sequence continues at coordinate 20,039,945 of NC_090788.1, read as the reverse complement.
CAACATGCTGTTTTCACAGGGGTTGCAGGTACACGCTTCAGTTGAAATCAGAGACCTTCAGAACACACACACACACACACACCGTGACTGTATCCCCAAACCGCACCTCCCCAGTCTCACACCTGCGCAGTCGTACACAAACTAGTGAGGTGTTCGTAGGTCTAATTAAAAAAAGCGAGGAGCTCACCAGAGGGACTGATGACACATAAGGGTGTTTAATTAAATTTTCAAAGAAGCTACACACCGTGGTGTTGTTATGGGACGGGGCAGGCAGCTGGAGAACCAGAAGAGGGAATAAAAATGAAGAGGGAACGTAGAAAATCACGTCTTGGAGGATATCAGACCCAAACAATGAAGGGATGTGTTCGGGTTCCATCTGGCCTTCAGGGCTTCCAAAAATACAGGACTCTGCTAGAGGTACAGGATGAGTTAAATCTCCCTCTCATTTTATTTTGTAGTATTCATCCACCACACCTTAAAGGCCGGTCCTTAAAAATATTGTCTGAAAAATCGATATGAGGAGCATAAAGCGTTGGGGATCTACGATGAGTTAAATGATTCACTATAGACATGCTAATAATGAAAATGTCACTATGCTATAAAGATAGCCTATAAATTTCAAAATGAAAGTGAAAATCAATGATTAAAAAAAATTAATTATTCTTCTAAAATAAACAGGACTGACAATCTACATCCTGTAACCAAGTTCATTCAAAAACATTTATTGAATTCGTCATGAGATTTCTGACAATCCATCAAATTCTCTTTAACATTTGGTCGAGTGTTGATGTAAATATCCAAACTAAGGCTAAATGTATTTTTTAAATAAAGAACAATACAAATAAAAGCTCTAGATTCTTCACTATGGATGACGTTAGCGTGTATCATTCCCTAACCCCACGGTCAATCCATTCCCAAAGTTTGTGCATTTTTGTTTTTTTTTATTTGTCTTAATAATTTTACCAGGCAGAGAGAAGACATATGGTTTATATCTTCAGCATTATTTCCCCTGCTGTTTTTGCAGAAACAGTTTATGGGACATTACAGACAAAAGTAATGTTTAAATCTTTTCCATATTCAAAACGTGTTTGTTGTTGTTCCTGATGGAGAGTTTCTACACAAGAAGAGAAGCAATATAACTATTGTTAATGGGCGCGCATAAAAGCTCTCTCTGTAATGTTTATGAATCCTATATCAGATAAATACCATCGTTTTATGATGCACACTACATCTATAGACGTGGACCACACACAAAATGGTTTAAAGTTCCTCTTACACACACACACACACACACACACACACACACACACACACTCGCAGCTCTGCCTGGAGGCCTCGAGTCGCTCCATCCTCCTGTATAGCTTTATTTGTTTTGTCATGAAAGCAAATTTTTGAAAACTGACACTTGCCGTAACGAGCATCTGTTTTCACCATCTGTGGAATATGCAAATGAAGCCAATGAATATTCAGACAGGACTCAGTTTTTAGAGGCACAAAATCCTCCAGGCTGGCTTACAGTTGGGGGAGAGTATTGTGTGGACCAGCAGGAGCGGATTGGGTGGTGCGCTCCACCTCCCTATCCTCTCGTTTTCCGTTATAGCCAGCATATGCTAAATGAAAGCTCTGCTAACTTGGAACAATTTATGAGCTGACTGATGTGTGGGTTTCATTCATTCATCTCTTCGTCCTCCTGGGGGTATCTGATACCTGTCCTGCCTGCGGAAGACTGCCCTCCTGTTTCCTCCTCCTGCCGGCTGCTGCTCCTCCTCTCCATCATCTCCTCTAATCTGTTCTTACTGTTCTGTTTTTTCTTTCCCTCCATCTTAATCTTCTTTATCTCTGTGTTTTTTCCTCCCTTTCAGCGCTCTCCGTCTCTCTCTTTCGTTTCTCTTCCTCTTACCCCTACCACTTCCTCTCAATTATTTCACCTATCTTCATGTTCTTCCTACAGTGAGGACATTCAATGAATAATTCAAGAAGTGTGGTAGGGTGGTAATGGCAAATTAGAGGTGAGGCTGTGTGTAGCCTGTGTGTGTGTGTGTGTGTGTGTGTGTGTGTGTGTGTGTGTGTGTGTGTGTGTGTGTGTGTGTGTGTGTGTGTGTGTGTGTGTGTGTGTGTGTGTGTGTGTGTGTGTGTGTGTACAGGATAAGATTAGTTGATTCATTCCAGCCAGGAGGCAAACCATACGAAGCTCTTTATCCACATAAATTACGTCGATAAAGTGACTCTTTTGTTTAAAATTGCAAACTGACGACAAGTGACAGCCACTTTAGTTGTCTGAGGAAGATGGAGTAATGATTACCTCAGATATTATGTTAACACGTTTGCCGACTGCCATTACAGCTGTCAGTCGGAGTCGTTTCCTGTGGAAGTTCAGCAAAAAAAAAAAAAAAAAAAAGAGAGAAGCAGCCTGTGGAGAGGTTACCCCCCAGGGTTGAACACAGCTTTACAGGACCAGTAAATATATAATGGTTCCTCTTCATTCAGGAAGTTAACATGTCGTTTTTCCTAACATGATTGATTAGCTGATTGGGTGATTTCAGACAGTGTTCATTCTGGGGGGGGGGGGGGGTGCTGTTGATCAGAATAGTCAGAAACAGAAACTGAAGGTTCATAAAATCGGGAATTTACAGGTAGTCACAACTTGTTCTGAGGTTGTTCATAAGTAGAATTGTTCATAAGTTGAATTGTTCATAAGTCGTTAGTTATTAAATTTCTATCTATAATTAACATTTGAGGTCATTTAAATGTTATTAATAACCTAAATACTAAAGTTATATTCCCTTAAAACTGATTAAAAAAAAACTAGAAAAGGACATAAAAACAACACATAATAAATAAAATCCTGACGCGCTGATGTCACTTCCTGGTCATCACAAGTCAGACACGCCCCTTTATGTTTGATGACTCTGTTTTATTTCATTTAGTTTCTCAGTTAACTCCACCAATAGTTATCATCAAACAAAACATTCAGAGTTCAGCGTTAGCGTCAGTTAATGATTCCAGACAGAAACCTGACCCAAAAACATTGGTTCCTACATCATTTAGTTCCTACAGGAGGACAACCCCATCAATAATTAATAAATATGAACTAACAGCAGGTTTTGACAGAGTTTTCCTACAAGTAGTTTATCGTCTACATTCACCTGACCTGAATTGTCTTCAGTTTCCATATTGGTGAACAGAAATGCATTGTGGGTTTGTTTCCTGCTCAGAAGTTCACAGAGATGTGGAGAAAAGAAGGAGGAAACGCTGCAGACGACGCCAACAGGAAAGAAGGAAAGACCACAGGAAGTGACATCAGAGCCAACTGTTCACTGAGTCTGAGATTTGTTGAGTCATGTTAACATGACTCATGAAATCTGAATCTATGAGGTGTTACACTGCTGAGGGTGTTGTGGCAGAAAGGGGAACTACAGCAGTCAGGCATGGCATTTTTTTGTAAGTGTAACACACGTACTGTGTCTTACTTACATCCTTCAAATAAATTAAACCAATTGCAAAAAAATTATTTTCCTCCAATTTACTTTAAAAAAAAAAAAAAACTTGCGTTGCTTTTTGAACATGTGGTTTTGCCATCAAGATAAGCCCAACCTCTGCAAAACACTGGTGAGGAAGCCGAGACCCACAGACGTTTTAGCACGTCATCGTTATCTTGCACGAGCAGTAAAGGTGGTTATTTTGCGGCAAAAGCTACCCATGATGCAATTCATGTCAGAAAATCATGGCTCCCAGTTTTTCGCTGATTTTACTGTTGCTTGCTACTGTGCAGGATAGCTTACAGTAAATGTGAGGTTTTTTACCCATGATTGTGAACCTAATATCTCTACATACGTGTCCAAAATCTGATTGGATCTAATCCGATTGCCGACTGAAGATGAATGTGTTTCAGCAGCTGCTCTGGTGTGCAGTTAAAATGTTCTTCCTGTGAAGCTTCGCTGCTCTGCTCCTGTATCGTCCCGGTTCCCACAGGTGACAACAGAAAGTATCTTCATCTGCTTTCACTCCCTGAATGGAAGATAAGTTTCCTCTACTGGCTGCTTTTGAGCGTTCCTGCTGCAGGCGAGCTCATCCGGGCTCCTTCAGGGCTTCATTTAACTAACTAACAGCCTAAGCCCAGCAAATCCATCCAGCTGGAGGTGAACGGCTGAGCAAGCAGCTGTCAGCTGCAAACTGGCCTCCATCCGACTGAATCCCACGGCGGCGGCAGCATCCGCAGCGCTGACAGAGAGGGACTGTCACAGCAAAAACCTGCTAGGAGGGGTTGTGTGACACTGAAAGGCATCTTTCCTTGTGTAGTTAAAATACCGGGGATGTAGGGTGGAGAAATGAACAAGAAGAAGAGGAGACGATCCAGATTCAGGGGTTTTGCAAGTGTCAAAATGCCCAGACTACCTAGAGGATACTCTCTGGGGAATTAAATGATTCACACATTCAAACTGAATGATTTCATATCTCACAAACTGCATGCATTTGTAAGTTCCTCCAAACATTGGACGTATTTCCCAACACAGTAGAGAAAGAAACATCCGCATGTGCAGAAGACTTTTCACTGAGTGTGTCCTGTAGCTTTGCTCTAAATCACATTTGGCCCGGGGGCCAAATGTGGCCCGCCAAATCCTTGTATATGGCCCTCGAGAGTATTAAAGGTCAGTGTGTAAAAATAAATGGGTCAAAATGTGCTTTGAGCAAAACTACATTTCCCACAATGCAGTAATTCAGCCCAATTTAACACTGACAAAAACATTTTGAACAAAGTTAATGTCCTAACTTGTGTTTGATGTTATTTTTCTTTATTCACTTGGATAGTTTGATCCTTGATTGACGGACAAATTAAAAGGATTTATGTTATAACAGAACAACAAGTAAACATATTTTTTCAAGTTACAAACCGAAATGTTTGTAACTTGAATAAGTAAGAAATTCAGTCATTTAAAATTAAGGAGTAGTTACATTTATGTTACATTACACTGAGTTACATTTAGTTACATTTATTAGTCACACCTGGCCCTTTGAGAACAGCCGTGATGCTGATGTGGCCCTTGGTGAAGATGAGTTTGCCCCCCCCCCCCCCCCGCTCTAGATGTAGTGTCAGGTAGGTAGAATATAACTGGAGCAGATCTTCAGAGGCAGCTGAAGGTACTCTGGTATATTTATATGATGTTACGCTCACAGAGAGACATTCAACAACCGACTGCAGTTTGTAGCTTTACACATAAATCAGAACACCTGACACATCTCAAACTTTTTCCCAACTTTCGGGGTCTGGAAGAGCCGCTGAAATGTGGCCCCTGATGATTTAGCGTGTTGTGTTGCAGCTGAATGAAGAGGCAATTGATGATTTCATACTAACAGCCAATATCTGTGGATTCATACACTTCAGCTGAAATACCTCCACTTTACCATGTGAAGTAACACTTCTCTGGGAGTGAAACACACACAGTCAACATCGGACCAGCTGATGACGCCCCCACCTGCAAAACGTGACGGACGTACACACGCTGTCATTAGAGGAGACAATATTTTCAGGCAATCTGCTCACATTTATTACGTCCTGCTCTCCTGCTCCACACATCTGTCATCTTCATACATTTTCATCTTCGCTCCATTCTGATGCCTCGATTGAGAGGTCAAACAAAGACTCGGCAGCTGTCTCAGGATGACAGCGTCACTCTTAAGCAGATGAGACAGAGACATCTGTCGGGATACGAGGCTTTGGCTCGGGGCGAAGGAACACACACACATTCATGCACACACACTTGTCCTCGGAGGTTCTGCCCTCAGGTGATGGAAAGAGAGCATTACTTCCTTCTCCACCATCTCCGAGTCTCATCCCTTCTGACACCAAGACGAATCCACACACACACATTTTCTCTTTTTCGGTTTCACCTTCTCTCACATCCACCTTTTGTCCACAGAGGAAAGGATTTCTTACATGACGTCTGTAACGACCTCTAGATGAACCTCTCAGGCTTCCATATCAGTGTGGACTCAGATCAGGGCGTCGCCACAGGCCGGCTGGCTGGGCCCATAAAGAAACCTGTCAGGGCTACCTCATCACTGCCACCATATAAAGTCTTTATACCTGCAACAGAACTGCACTAGTGATCTATTATCATCCCACTGGGCCAACGCACCTTTGGGCCGAATCCAATATATCTTTATATATATTTATTTATTATTATTTTTATTTTATTTTATTTATTAAATTTATTAATTTATATCAATTTATTAAATGTTTTAATTTAATTTATTTTTTTATTTAATTATTATGTATTATTTAATCTATTATTATTTATTATTATGTTTATTTATGTATATTTATTTAAATATTTTTTTTTTATATTTATATATTTATTTCTTATTTTTTTCCCACATCAACCAGTCCATAAAGTCAAAACTGACACTCATTTCCCATTCTGATACCGGCTGGCCAAATCACATCTCCAGCTCAGCCCCCATGCTTCTGTCTTTGTGTCGTCATGGTTCAGTGTCTGTGGATGATGATGAGCAACAAACACCAGAACAAAACAGAAGGTGTAGGTAAAAAAATTAAAAATAAAAACACACTCCACAGGCAAACGCTGCCAAAATAACCCAAATTTTTTCTGCTGTGTCTTCAACTCATCAGTCCAGCAGGAAGGTGGAAGACACACACACACACTGTTCACACACACACACTTTGTTCACACAGCCTGTTCCAGGCAGAACTGGTGCACCTCTTTGTCATTAATTAATGTTAATTCTTTACAAAGTAATGCTGGAGGCATATAGCATGTTAGATTTTCCTCTAGAGCCGACGCTGCTGTGTTCAGAGTGGGTGTGTGTCATAATGTGTGTTTGTTATACAATGTGTGTGTGTGTGTGTCTCACCCTAATTGTGATGGAAATTATCAATTCAATGTATGCCAACAGGCACTCAGTCAGTGTCAAACTGCACAGGATACACTTATTAGAAGTGTTTTTGGAGGGAACAGTTCACTAATGCAGCCACACCTGCAGAGTGTTAGCGTTAGCTCACCACCAGTATTTAGGTTTGTTTGGTGTGGACTTTGGCATCTTTTGGAGATTTAACATGTTTTTAAATCATCACTTTGACTTCAGCACAGCTTTTTGTGTCAGTTACTTGCTCTTCTATTTAATGAGGAAGCTTGAGCACCAGGAGTACACTTGTACTGGACTTTATGGGTGGTGTCCAAGCCCTGGCCCCAAATGTGGTTCCTGGAACGCATGAACCGCAAAGAACGAGGACGCATTCTATATATAATTATAAAGTAGGGATTGTGAGAAAAGGATCATTTCAAAGTTTAATTTTAAATTATGTAATCATCGCATCGACGCTCTTCTCTGAACTTGCTGAGAGGACGGACAACAGAATCTGACAAAAACAACATTGTGATGGATCTCAGAAGACAAAAACATGATTTCACTGGACAGGACATTAAGTCCTTTGTCTTTTTTACCCGTTTTTTAAAGTGAGTGAACCAGTAGTAAAGGGCCTGATTATTATTATGCATGTGGATATTATTCATCATTTTGAATCTTTAAAGCTTTCAGATGAATATAGATGAGGAGACCCCTGTGAAATTGCAGTCAAATACTGGCAGTTCTGACAAGGTTGCAATAAGAAAAAAAACGTCCCCCATCTTGACAACTAATTTACTGCTACTTACTGCACTTAGAAGCAATTTAAAACACACTGACCGGTTCAAATACATTTACTTTGCTCATTTAAAAGTCTTATGAGGCCTAATTTATTTTCACTCAGTCAATAATTATGATTTAACATTTTATAGACTTTTTCAAGACGAGTCTTGTAACTAAAATATTCTGTTATGATGATGAAAGAAAAACATGTTTTTATGGATATATTCGAATGTATTACTTATTAAAATGGAGATTTTTTTTGCAGTGCAGACTTCATTTCTCAGTTGGAATAAGCTGCATGTGTCATAGGTCCCGCTTCACGTATTTAATGATGTAAACATTACCAGCACTCAGAGCTGTTTAAGGAAAAAGCTCTGCCCCCGGCAGCCAATGACGTTAGACAAATACCCGCAGTCAGCACCTGAAGCAGTTCCCTCCCTTATTACAAGAGAAATCTACCCCCCCCCCCTCTTTTGAGTCTCTGGAACATTGCTGGAGGAAAATACTCATCTGCAGTTGAATATAGTCCCCCCCCAAAAAATGAAACCCATGTGGATTTAGTAAAGCTGGTCTCATCTAGGACAGTCAGAAAGTGTTGGCATGTTTACCTCCTCGAAACAGGTGTCTTAGAGCTGCCTGGAATTCATTCCCAACTGTTTTGTCTTTTATCCTTCAATTTTTAATTGACCCAGAGCAAGTTATAAAAATACAATGAAAAATGGCCCATGCATGACACTTCTACCAGACTGCACTGGAGCTGAGTGAGCAGAGAAAGTTAAATAAATGGCAGCTAGTTTCCAAACTCAACAACATCCTAGTATACAAAATACAAGAGGATGCTGCCACAGCCAGCTGTGAGGTTATTAAACTTAAAGTAAGACACAGGAAACCTTTTTCAGACATGATTTCATTGAACAGTGTGAGAAAAGATGTTGAAAAGATGCACACACAAAAAAAAATCATCGTGAGCGTGTCCAGAAAGACAATACTGGTCCCATTATACGTGAGTCAAAAATATGTTAATTTTAGTCAAATAATAAATTGTCTGAGGTTATTAGTTGATGTGTTTTAACACCAGTAACTTATTTGCAAAATAAATATACAGTACCCCCTTGTCCCACTTCTATTCCCTTTTTATGCAGAGCGGTATAAAGGTGATCTCCATCCTGTCTAAGAACCAATCAGATGCTTCTATTTTGAGAATGTATTGTTAACCCTTTTTACAACAACATAAATAAAAATCCATCCATTTTCTTGTGGAAAAGACACCCCTACTTTAGGATTTCCAAGTCATTTTTACTTTCATTTCCGAACTAAGCATTGTGTGTGAAGTTTAATATCCACTCCATCTCCATCTGAACGCCTGACAGTCGTCTCCAGTGTATCATTAGCCTAGAATGAGGGTTTGCTCTGAATGGAACCAGCACTAAGTCCCTGAAACCCCTCCCAAGATGAGATAATGTGACTGAGCATCAAATCTATCTGCACGACTTGTTAAAGTCACTAATGGGTGTTAAAACATCATCTGTTGTTATCTGACTGGTCAGACGGGTGTTTCTCTCCTCTGCCTCTCTTACCCTCATTCCCCACCCCCACCCCCGGTAATATTTACCCTGGGACTCAGCCTGTTCCATTACAGGTCAAGGCATTGTGCCAGTTAAGGGGGATTAAGGCGATGATTGAAGATGTGAAATTGCCCAGTTGTGTTTATTATCTTGTTTTGGGGTCCAGCCGGTGAAATATAAATGACCATTCAATATTTAACCGTATGAGCTCCAGAGCCGGGAGGAAGGGAGGAAATAGGGCCTCACTCCTGGGGTGTCAAAAAAGATTCAGTTTCCAGACATTTCCTGTCAATGTCTTGTTATTCTCAACATCTGATCAGACAGAACCAGAGTTGTGGGTTTGCACGATTTTCCAACTTTATTACTGAATGACAAACCTACCCATAACATCTTTATTTATAAGTATGGCAGATAAAATGAGAATAAATATATAACATCAGCCAAAGAGGCATTTTTTTTGGTTTTATCTGGTTGTTAACTGGATAATTTTAGGTATAAATAGTTAGAATGAAATCTTTTGGGATATATGGGATATGAATCATTGGGTTATAGTGGTGTTCCAGGTCATCACCTGGATCAATATGTACTTTATTCCCTTTATGGCGGAGGGAACCATTACAGGTCGGATAAAACCAAAAATGCCTGGATAAGATTTTATCCCCATACGATCTGCCTGATCTGCATTCAAATGATATTACAGAGATATTGATCCACAATATTTGAATTCATTGGGAATGGAGAATTCACAACCATAATATTTCTTTTCTTTTTTGTTTAAAGTAATTTGAACTGAAACTGATGATTCTGTTAGGACTCAAATTTAATTCCCTGTTCTAGATCCCAAAGAAAACCTCCATCAGTCAAATCAGACTAATAATGAGACCAATGTGAACCAGATTTAGGGTGGTTATCATCGCGTGATGAGGGTCAGATTATCATGTGACTGTTGTCTCACATAATGGAGCTGAGCTGCCTTTTTGAGTTCACTTTGTCTCTATTTGTTTTACAGTGTAAAATCAGGGCTTTATTATCACAGTTGTGTTTCTTTGAGTGGAGGAATCGTTGCTTGGATTATGTTCAGTCATTATGTTTTCTAAAGGGTAGTGAGTGTTATTTTATTCTCTTTATAGGACTTAAATTCAAAAGGGGGATATTATTTTTTATTTAAACTAATAATAAAGTGAAGATATCATCTGGATGTGCTTAAAATACTAAACCAACAAATTACTCTACAATTATAAACACAAGCGTCAAAGTTTTGTCACACTTTCTGCTTTGAGCAGATTTTGTATTTCAAGAGAGAATGCCGTGGGTAGACAGATTAAATGTTTGTGCAACTCGCCAGACATTCAGTCTGGCAGCTTCATTTGTACTAATTTGCTGCAAATGAGAATAAATTCTATGACGTTTGACTGGATGAGCAAAGTAGCAGGACACAGAATAGTTTTATAGTGTATCTCTGCTTCTGAGAAGTGAAACATACCTGGCATGACAAAAGTTAAACATAAAAATCAGTAATTTTTTGTTTTTATTTCATTTTTTTATTTTCTTATTCTTTTTCTTGATGGAGTTGAATTTCTTAACACATTGGAATCCAAACTGTGTGGAGACAGCTAAAATAAAAATGTCTGTAGCTACCCTCTAGTGGCCACGTGAGGAACTACAGGTTAACGGTTTGCTCCCTCAAGCCACGGTTGTTGACTTCATCTCGACGTTTTTCCAACATGATTAAAATTGTACAGATATTGTGAAATTCGGAGCAACATCCTTAATGTTGTTGTTGCCGCTGAACTTTGTGATATTTTAATGTTGTCGCACTCATTTGTGGATCACTTGCAGCAGCAGGTTTAATGAGAGGATCTATTTATAAAGTTTCTCTCTGTCATCCTCCTGTGTTCCTCTCGCCACCCTCAGTCTTTCTCTGCCTATTCTCCTCAGTATAGCAATTATTTTGACTCCTTTGAAAGTGTTATGATGAAACAGTTTTCTAGCTTGTCAGAGGACTGACAACTTGACAGGGAATGCTTAAAGGCATACAATACCCTGTGATGTATAAAAGCGTATTTTTATTCTGCTTTGAGTGTATGCACTTTTACGTGTGTGTCAGGGGGGAGATTTTTTGTTGAATATATCTTTTCAAGATGCAGATTTAGGAAACACAGATAGTAGTGTAAGATGCATATATATATATTCTATTTTATTTTTTAAAATTTATTTATTTATTTATTTATTTATTTATTTATTTTAGACCTTCTCGGGCAAGTGTTTGATGACTTGAAAATAACACAATGTTGGTGGATGGATCCCTTACCCCTGTAGCTCGTTTGCTTGGTTTTTGACCCTGCCTGTATAAATATATTGTACAGGCAGGGTACGATATATTTTTATATCCATGATTCCATTGTGAACATCAGTGCTGAATGATTTATCAGCATCAGACACAGTCGTGTGGAGGAAGAGCTCCAGCCGTGGTTTCCTCCACCAGTTCTGAGTGGCAGCAGCTTCAGCCTCCTGGTATTTTTCCACATTTATGCATAATTGGCATCTTTTAAATAAGAAGCGTGCAACATGTTCTATGTGACTCCTTCGGTTTTCTCAGACCGGTGCTTGTTTTCACCACCAGTTTCCAGTCCACCATGACACACACCAGTCAGTTCAGAAAGTGTTTTCCTCTGTCTTACCACTTTGTGTTTTATTGGTCCTATTACCCAGCAGCCCACTGGGGAAACTCCCAGCATTCCTGATGGCCAAGACTCTTTGACGGCCTTAATACCAACATATGAACAGCTGTGATTACTAAACTCCATGGTAACATCAATAGCACTGATGTAAACTGTATTCAATTTTTTTTTTTTTTTTTTTAGAGTGTTAGAGTCATCTTTATCATATTACATTGCATCAATATCTCTTAAAACAGTAATCTTAATATGATAGTGATTAATCCATATGCTGCGGATTGTGGGGAAGAGGCCTCAGACTAGGATTATGTGACCTAATCTAAAATGTGGTGATGGATTCTCAACATACAATCTTATTCATTATTTTTATTTCTTGGAGCTTCTTTGTTTTTTTTAACAATGTGAGTCTAAACAGTCTTCAGCTGACATTCAGCTAATATTCAGATTCTTTATTTTGCTTCTGGTTTAGTTTCTGTTGAATCTAACTTTGCTGCTAATCTGTTTGTCAGGGAAAATGTGGGCCTATAATTTCATATCTGAACAAGATTTGCACTTTTCCCACACATGTTATCATCAGTCTGAGAATAATCTGAGAGAGAACGTGGATTAAGACCAGTGAAAGCATTAAATTATATTTTGTTACTATAACTCATGTGATTAAATTGGGATTTATTTATCTTGATTTGTAGAATTATGTCTTTACTACGTGACACCAGCTGGTAAAACCTGTTTGTTTTTTTTTATTTCCATCTAATAATTCATCAAAACGGCCCAGAGAGAGCTTCATCTCTGGGATGACATTACTTTACACTCATGGTCTTTACCCTGGTCCACCTGGTTATAATGTAGAATACATTGGGGTGTAATCTCCTTTGCTTGGTGAACTTCTCCCCCACTGAAACAGATTATTTCTTCTCCCCCCAACATGCACACAACACGTAGCGGCTCGCTATCTGCACACGGCTTTGTGAGCTCACCCTGTTGTTCGTGGGCATGTACCCCACGCTGTTTGCCCCTGGTAGATGGAATTGCCCAGACAACCATGGATTTCTCCAAATGGGGGCCGAGGTGAATCGTAATGCCGTTCACATCAACGCCACTGCCGCTGCTGCCTCACCGAACCAGAGATTAGCTTAATCTCGTGTCACCACTGCGGTGGAAATGCCGCTTCCAGGAGTCTTACTCCACCAGGGGATTTTTCAAAGAGGCAGACGGGGGGGGCCTTTGTATCCAAGCGTAACATGAATTTCTTCCCAAAAATAGATTTTAAAAAAACATGTAGATAAGGCTGCTGAGATGGGAGGGGGGCTTCTGGGTAAATGCTGTCTTTGTGCACCTGTCTCACTGTTTCTTTTGTTCTGTTAGAATATAGACTCCAGATTCCTGAATTTACATTTATATTCCTACACCAGGAACCCAATGTGACTCCTGACTGTCTCCTCCTTGAGAGCGCCATGCTTCTGGACATCGTATAATCTCATTTCTGTGCAGCGATGCTGCATTTGTTCACTGTTCTGTCTTCTTTGATCATCCGCAGCAGTGTTCTCAGCCAACGTCTTCCTCTTCCTCTCCTCTCATGTTTTTCTTTAATGTTGAATTTCCTTCTTGTTCTCCTTCAAAACTCATTTTTCTTTCATTTTCTCCCAACTTTTATGTTCCAGTGTCTCTTTTTCAACCAAAACAAATCATATGTTACTTTTCTGCCTCCTTTTTTTTCTTATTTATCCCATTATCACCTCTTTCTCCTCATTACTTTCCATCTACATTAACTTTCCATTACTTTTTTTTCCCCAACAGATTTCACCTCCTTTACAACTTCTGATCCCTCTTTGCCTTCACCTTGCTCTTCTCCCACAGCAGCGGATGAAAACACTGCTCCCAGGTGTCCTTTCTCACCTGTGGTATGTGTTGGCCTTTTACCAGACTCCAGGACGTTGTAAGGTGGCCATTTATCACAGCTACAGAGCTACACCATGTCGCCTGAAAGTTGTAAGGCAGTCATAAATCTAAAAATGTATGGGGGCGTGTTTCGGTCCTTGCAGGACAGGGTCAAGAAACATTCAGAACCGTGTTCTCTGTGACAAGAGTACAGATGGCGCACAGAGTCTGGCTCTAATCCAGGGCTAATTACAGGGGGGGTAATTTACTATATCATAAGCAAAAATCTGATCCTCATCTGATCCTGCTGCTTGGCTAAACAGGAAAAAACCTGCTGTAGAACTCAGCATATGAAAGCATAAACCTTTTCTTCCATAAGTGGATGTTTAAAGATGCAGTGTGGCGGTTTGGCCACTAGTAATGCTGTGGAGTTATTTTTTGTGGTTCCAGCACAAAGTCTTCAACAAATTTAACAGAAACACCTTTTTTTTTTTTGTCTTTGGTGATAACTATTGAGGACATAGTGGGTAACCAGTGGGTAACCCACCAGTGGGTTACCCACTAGTCTTGTCTCACAGCAAAAAGGTCTTGGGTTCAAATCTGCTTGGGACATTCCGTATATTTCTGAGTTTGCAGTTTGGGTTCTTCCCCCCCCCACCAAACACCGGGACTGTTCTGGTGACTCTAAAATGCTCATAGGTATGAATCTGAATGTGTTTAATTTGTCTTTCACGCGGCTCTGCAGTAAAATGCTGATGTTGAATACAAACTGTGATTGTATGATACAGTAATCCCTCGTTACTCGCTGTTAATGCATTCCAGGCCCACCAGTGACAAATGAAATAGCGAAAAAACCTTTTCATTTTATTATTTATGGTAATTTAAACGTTTATGAACCCTCCCCATACTGATATTAAACCACCTTATATCTGTATTACCGTTTCCCACACTCCAATAAACTGTTTAGAACACTTTTGTATTAGCCAATAGTATGCACGTACGGTATCACATGACTGCCTACCAGAAACACCAAAGTGTGACACTTTGAGCATTTGAGGGTGATGCAGGGGTCATCGCTCATCAAGTGACCCAGTCGCAGACATCCATTATTCTGGTGTGTCCTTGAGTCCCTATAGGTGGTGCTCGGAGCTGACTGTGACCTTTGACCTTTACTAAAGGAACGGATCAGATTATGAACTGAAGTTTGTTCCGCTGATGACTTCTGACGTAGATATTCCTCTCTTTTTAACAGTTGTGTGGAAGATTTGTGTTTTGGCTTTAACATTTGGATTCATAAAGCAGTATCACAGTCTACGTTTGTAGAAGTCTTAAAGTCTAATCCTCGTATTATAAATAACATGGGTGCAAATAAAAGAAGCAGTTAAAAATGTTTGGACATTTCTTTTTTTCTACGCGTTTGACTCTGACTTACCCCGTCTCTGAATATATTCTATATTGGTTTAGTGTGTTTTTATGGCTCCATGTCCACTGTGACTCCTCTACATGTCTTTGTTAACTACTTCACCCTGAGTGCTTTAGCTGAAGTGAGCGCTCTCCCATTACAGTGAGAGAACAGAGCAGAGTCAGGAGCTGAATGCCAACTCCTGGATTAAACATGATAATCAAGCCGGATCTGGCAGCAGCGTCTGAAGTGAGTGCTGATTATCATGAAACCATGTGGTTAGTTGGTGCACCGGTACCCTTTAATACGAGCCCCTCTCCATCACCATGTGAAGTCAAAAACGACACGTTTCACTGTGTTCTCATTCAGACGGCAGCATCCCTCACACGCACCAGTCGTGTTATGTGGTTTTGTTGCGTTTCTTGAAGGCATTTATTCTACTGTGGTTAAAAAAAAAAAAAAAAAAGGTGTCTTGTTTTTTTATAAGTTTAATTTTATTTTACTAAAATACCTATTTTACTTAAAAAATCTTGACCAGTAATAGGCTAAACTTTGTAGTTTGAAATATTCAAAAATGCAGACCAATGCAAATAAAGTAACAATGGTTCTATTATAGGTAATGGTTAAGATGATTCCATTGCAGAAGAAGAAAAAGACTCTCACTAGCCCCATTAACGCAACATAATATATCATTTTCATCAATAAAATTTTCACTGATGAAAATCCGCCTTGACTGGTTGGGGAGAAAAAAAATACAATGAAAATATTTTAAACAGCCATCTCTTATATTTCAAAAATACACAGAAAAATAAAAATCAAGTTTACATTATTTCCCTTGACTTTCACGTTTGTCCACCACAAAAACCAGACTCTTAAAATCACTGTCAAACCATTAATAGCACGTAATATCATGTTACTGGTAGATAAATAGAAATAAAAACATATAATCATATTAAAATGCGTACGTATGGTTCCATTATCTATCGTTAAGTGTCACTCATGATTCACATGATCGTTTGAATTCAGATTAGATTACGGTAAACTTTAATCCAGGTAATTTAATCCTTGAGGAGAAGAAAAAGAAAACACTACAAGGAACTCTGGATTAATTTTTTCATACAGTCAGAGTCAGCTGTTGATGTTGAAAATCCACTGTATGGTACTGTAGCATGTAGCACGTAGTTTACCATTAGAATGAAGGAAGAAGAGGAGGGAGGAGTTACTGTCGGTCAGTCAGAGTTGTCATCAGAGACGGTCACCACTACCACCATCAGATATTATAACTTCTGACCTCTCCTTTATTTCCAGAAAAGATTCTGTCTTAACAAAGTTAAAGAAAATGTTCACATTTAAATCCACTGTTCTAATAATTATTTTCCCTCCAAAGACATTATGTGTTGTACTTTTTCTTCCTACACCTGTGTGTTGCTCACAATCACGTCCGAGCGAGTGTGTGTTTGTGTGTTTCTGTCGTTCCCACTAAACTGATTCACTATTAACAATTGGCTCCTTTCTCAGCATGGCTACACCTGCCAGCTATTGTTGTATTTGTTATTTTTGGCTGTGCTGACAGTTTAGCAGTGAGGGGCCTTCACATGAAGGATTTTCAAAGGAAACAAGCCAATAGGCTGATAGATACAGCTCAGTGTCGCTGATTATTGGCAGCTGAATGTATGCAAGAGGCAAAGCTTTGCTGATTGTTTGTGCTCACTGGGTTTGTGGATTGGACGTGTGAGTGGAATTAACAAGAACGGCTTTTCCTGAAAGAAAACTTTTCTGAACTGACGCTGAAGTTATTCAACATATGCACAGAAATTTGTCATAATATGTCTCACACATTAAAGTCAATCCCATAGATCAGATTAGTGTAAACTAACCAATACTTCTGGTATTGGTAGATTAGTTATAGGTAAATGAGAAAATGAGGGGGTCCTAAAATGTTATGAAGATTAGGAGGAAAAGGCAGATTCATTACAGTCCATTTGTGTTTCAAAAATAAGAAATTACTTTTAAATTGAGAGAAACATGCTGTCTTGGTTCGCAGATGGTTTGTTCACAAAATGCAGAGTTGGACGTTTGAGTCCAGCGATGAGTCGAGCACCTCCCTGCGATGGAGAAACGGGAGGTAAATTGTAAAGCATGTTGTGCCTTCATAAAGTGTAATCCCTTTATGCAGACAACGCTGAACTTTATTGGACATTGTAGGAGCTTTTAATGCAAGTCTGCAGTGCCTCAGTCAGGTGGTCTGCACACATTCAGCGGCAATTTCATTAAATCAGCTCATGAGTATCTGGTTCTTTGTGTGTGTGTTTGTGTGTGTGTGTGTGTGTGTGTGTGTTGTCACAGACACACCCAAAACATCACTCAGAATGCACACACACACACACACACACACAAACACATACACAAAAGGAAGCATAAGGTTGTCACAAGAGTAGTCAAGAGCTGAATAATGGATAGGAACAAATAAAGGCAACGACTTCACAGCCTGTCAGTTCAATTAGCCTGCCGTTATAATGGCTTCATCACAGCCATCCCACCTCTCCATTTCCTGTCTTGTTTTCCCTCTCCTCTTTTCTATTTGCAGATGACAGAAGTAAAGAAGACCAAGAGGGAAAAAAACGAGCAGAGCCTGACTGAAGCTGGATGAAGGTAGAACGTGAAGGAATGAGCAGAAAGCCATGAGAAGCCGCAGGTAGAATTGGAATTTTAATGTTTTATTTCCCCTCCAAAAGGAAAGACATTAGTTTACAGACAGATGTGATTAATTTCTTTTCTTGATTACAAAACAACGCAACAAAATCTAACAGACAAAGAACAATTGATCAGATAGATGAAACACAAAACAAGGAACGTAAAATTAAAAAAAAAAAAAAAAACACTCAGAAACATCATATTCATAAAAACATTTTTTTGTCCAGAAAAAAAAGTATCATAACACCAAAAGTTGTAATGGAATAAAATGATGTGTCATCACAGGGCCCGTCGTCCTGTTACAACTAATCTACAAACCTTCTCCACCGTCTTTTCACGTCTTTACTCTGAAATATCTTCACACCCAACTTCACCATCGACTCCCTGCACCACCTCCCTCCTTTTCCACCGTTCCTCTCTATGTTAGGATGTTAGTGATGGAGAGTCAAATCTGAGGTCAGTAGTGAAGGGCAGAATAATTAATCTTAATGGATTATTTGCCACATTTCCAATTATTGATTTTTTTTTTCATAATTAGTTGCAGAAACATTAACATTTGTAAGATATTTGAAAGGTTTCATTCTCCAAACGCCTCATCAATGCCTGCATCCATACGATCAGGCCTTGTTGCAGGATTTGACTTCCTGAGGTAATCCCTCCCAATATTTTGGGAATTATAATCATTTTCCTGCTAATGTTTGTCCTCGATGTTTTAGATCCATGATCGGTGCTGACAGAGAGCCAATGGTCGATTTATGCTCAAGTTTGACAGATTATTGTTCATAAAACTAAATATTTAGCACTCAGATCAATAAATCAATTGATTTTAAACAGTAGTCTAAGGGCTATTTAGGGTTTATTTTTTATCTCACTACTCAAACACTTCTATCCTGGGTACCTCTAAGTCCTTTTCTCTCAGAGACATTCTCATCCCGATGTTTTGATCACTGCATTGATAAATCAAACTCTGACCCTGATCAGAAAACAACATTCAGAAATTCTAACATGCGTCCTTAATGTTACTGTGCGTCCATTTCCGTCACAAACACAAACAGGATGGAGTCGAGCTGACTAATGTTCTGCCACAATCACTGCTAAATATAACCAGTTACCCTAATGAGGTCATTAATTGCGCTCCACAATGGATTATTTAGCAAATATTTGAGGTCATTATACATCTCGGGTCGTGTTCTTGTGATGTCATTATTATAAACTATGATGACTGATTGAAGAAAACTTGTTTACCTCATTTATTGTTGAGATTTATTCATAGTGATGTCATGTATGTAACACGGGACAAAAGCGTGATCGTCTGATTTGATCACGATGAACAAACACGTCATTAACTTACAGTATATCCAAAAGCAAAGCTGAACAAGGACATCATGTCACGGTTCGGTGTTGGTGCTCTGCTGTGGTGGGGCGTGGCAAGAGGTGTGGCCAAACGTGTGGGCGGAGCCTCGTCTCCACACCTGTCGCTCGTCTCCCCACCTGGAACCAATCGGGTTGATTAACCTGAGGCTTTATAAGCCGGCTTTTTCTATTTGTTCCTTGTCAGGTTGTTTTTGTTCTCCTGTTCTGCTCAGCATGACACATCAATATTAATATTCATTAATATTCATTATTCATTTAGTCACAGTACAATAACTTGGTGATCAATAACTTCAGGATACTTCAGGTTCTTTGGTGTCAGTTGGAGTTGAGCTACAAACATCCCACCTCTGACCTCTTGACAGGTCATCTTCACACCTTACAGGAGCCTCGATGCATCTCACACACACACACACACACACACACACACACACACACACACACACACACACAACCGGCTGATGATTTTCTCTCATGCTGGGAGCTCATGTTAAGGTTTCCTTTAATTAGATTGTTTAATGATCTGTTGTTTGCTTTTTTCTTTTTCTTTTTTCCCCTCTTGCATCTGAAGCTTGATCCTATTAACAAAGACAAGCCTGGATTTTAGTTTCAGGCATTTGTTTCACCAAAATCACCCACAAACAGATCAAAACAGCTTGATGGTGGGGGGAGACAAATACAAATGACCTCAACACACACACGCCCACACTGATTTAGACACACCAATCAATAATTCCCAGAGTACATTAAACCATCAGTCCCAGTTTGTTAATTACACCTCAAGTGTGGGAAATTTACCCAAAGGGTTACTCATTAAAAATTGCAAACATAAAACAGGATCAGAATGCAGGATGTGTGTGTTTCACACCCAAATGATGTGAAAGTCGGAAAAATAAACTTTTCCATTTGTGATATGCGGCGCAATTTTTTTATTTTTTTTTTATTTAGTTGACCACCACCAGCATCGGGTTTCTAAATGTGTTTCCCTCTGGAGTTCAAATTATCCTCAGAGTTAGAAAAACAGCTGACCATCAACAAAAACCACAGGCCGCGTGTGAAGCTGCGGTACCCGCGGCGGGAACACATGGTGACTCTAATAAGCAATAACGCATTAATGCCTGGGTTTAAAGCTACTGTCTGAATGCATTTACAGGCTGCCACTTAGCTGGCTGGTTCTAATATACCTGTCCCCGGTGAAGCCAACGCCTGGCTCCGTTCCCGCCTCAGGTGACTGCCTTCACACAGCTCAGGAAAACGCCGACCCCTCCCTCCCTCCATCCCTCCCCCAGCTGTTTATTTCTCATTAGCGTTTGGTGGGAAGCGTTGCTGGCGTCGCACATGATGCCACGGCAACAGCTGCCATGTTTAAGAGAAAGCCAGGAACCGCCCGACTCTCAGGAGGTTTGGTTCGCCCTCCATCTGACGCCGACCATGGAGACGCTTTATTTAAGAGGTCAGCTCAGTCTTCCCCTTTAGACACGTTGGTTCAACACTCATATTGTGAGTCACTGACCTTAAAAACCGACTCCTAGAATTTGAAATGACTCACTTATCGCTGTTACTTTGATTGTAATAGTTTTTCAAAGTTATCCTAACAGCAGACAATCACCAGCAGCATCGTGACTTTCCTATCAGCGGTAATGACAGATGGAGGCTGTAATGAAACTTTTGTTGTCATGGTTGAAGGTTTCCCATTTTAATTTGAAAGTTTACTTCTCCGTGTCTTTTTTTTTTTAACACTTCCTGTCTTCTTTCCATATCAAGATCACTGCTTTATTACTTATTTTTTTACTTTCTCAAGACATGTTGGCGAAAATGATGTCTGGGTGTCTAAAATTCCGCACGGATCTAAATTCTACCAATCTAGTACCGATATGTAATAACAGACCTGGGACCAAAAGAGGAGCTAGGATGACAACTATTAGCAGGATTTTCTGTCAAATAATAGTGCAGCTATTTTGTGGATTTTTCTTCCACCACTAGGGGGCACTCTAACCGGAATTAGAATCAAAATAGGCGAAAAATCAATGAAAAGAAGAAGAAGCCTATGCTACTTTTTCTTTAGCAGATAAAACACGCACAACAAATGACTAACTGGTAATTATTTTCAAATCCTCGCCCCTTCATCACGGAACACACATGAAGAAGCTCATATCTGCGGCATAGCTTATATATCTTCTTCTTTTTTTCTCATCATTTAATCATGAGCGCTCACCCGGCCCAGACTAGAGGGGTAAGAGTTGGGGAAGGAGCTCCAATTGCTGATGGAACTAAAACTTGAGTTGTTTCTGACTGGTTTGAGATTAGCAACCCGTAGGTCAGCCAATCAGAGGAGAGAAAACTGAACAAACGAAAACAAAAAAAAATAAACTGAAGTAACAGCAGGAGTGAACTACTGTACGGTTATATTTTTAATCCTTCTTTCACATTTCATGACTGTATAATTCTATGTTTGAAAAGATGGATTTATAGTGTCTAAAAACGGTTTTCATATTTTCAGAAGCATGCATGTGTAAAACTTTATGCAGGGAATAGTGAGATTTACACTAAACAACACTGGATGCAACAAAACTAAAGGAGCGTCCACCACTGTGCTGATTGGACCAGGTCAGACGGGAGGAAGAGGATGATAAAGATGTTCGTTTGTGCATTCTGAAGATGCAACTAAATGTCAACAACAATAAAACAAGTAAATGAGCGGCCAGAGGGACTGAAATAATCTTCGTCCGATCTTTGGAAGGAACAACAACGTTTAAACTACAGAAAATTCAAGCTGATTTTGAGAAGAAAATGGCTTCGTACTGATGGAATTATCTGTCCATGCACCACGTGGTTAACCAGTGGAGTTCTGATGTGTTATATATGTTTAAGTTAAGAACACAAAGATGGATTCCACGTTTGAAGCCAGACTGAATGTGCGCAGCGGTAAATAGAAGATGAGAAAGGAATGGTTGTGCTCTTCTTTTGTAGCCTGTTCTCCTGTGGCTGTCGTGCTGTGGTGTGTTAGGAGTGTGTTACAGTCACGGCAGGTCACAAAGCCGCCCCTCCGGTGTGATTCGGTGTGACCGTGGATTCCCTCAGACGGCTGATGGATCCCTGCAGCCCCTCCATACCTGTTTTGTCCCACACGACCTCTCTGAGCTGCGTGGAGTTACTGACAATCAGAGGAATTTACTGACACAACGTCCACTGGTCACAGACACATCAGCTGCAGGTCGGATTGTTAATATGAAACAACAAAGCTTATAGAGGAGATCAAATACACCTGGAATCAGCTGATAGTTAATCAGAGACTTAGTAGTAATAGTAGTAGTAGTAATATACAAGTAGTTCTCAACTTATGAACATATTTAGTTCTGAGAGGCTGTTCATAAGTAGAATTGTTCAAAAGTCATTATTTATTAAATTTCTATCACAATTTGAGGTCATTTAAATTCATATAATTCATAGACATTACTACTCTAAATATTGAAGTTCTATTCCCTCAGACTGACCAGAAACAATTACAGCATATTAAAATAACACGTAATAAATAACTGATGTAAATAACGTGATGTAACTTTAACATCTCTACCTCTGCTGAATGAATTTTCTCCTGGGGGGTGTAGAGGCTAAGCCCAGCTTTAATCCACTGAGGTGTTCCACTACACTGACGTGAATGACGCACTGCTGTCACTTCCTGGTCATCAAAAGTCAGACACGCCCCTTTATGCTGATGATTCTGTTTTATTTCATTAAGTTTCTCAGTTAACTTCACCAAAAATTAACATCAAATACCAAAACATCCAGAGTTCAGCATTAGCGTCAGATAATAATTCCAGCAGTGCTGCCCCCTGGGGGTTGTGGCAGGGAGGGGAACTGCAGGACAATAGTCAGATATGGTAGTGGTGCTCGTTCATATCTCCGAATGTTTGTAGATTGAATGTCTGTAACTTAAGGACTTCTTGCATGACACTGTATGACTATGAGATTATTTGCCCACTGTGGAGAAGGTCTCTTTCCAGAAGTTGTGTTCAGACTGTAAATGTGTTAGTTTGGGTGAATCAGAATCAGTGCTGGACGGGAACATGTCATCCATTTGATGACGATTTCAATTCACGAAGTGGAGGCGGAGCCATGTCACCTGTCGCGCCGCTTGTGATCACCTTACCTGTGACGAGTACCTTAGACAGACATCAACACTGGCAGTGATCACCACGACATTGATCTGAAGCAACCGACTGCATTCAGCTCCGTGAGCTCCAGCTCATTTCCCATCACCACGTCTGAAAACTTTAATAGAGCTCCAGTCCTGAGATTGAGAGCTCGTCGAACTTCAAAATCCTCTGCCTCTTTCTGAAAGTAAAAACAAATAACATAAGGTCGGGTATGGAAGCCTGGAAGGTCAAAACATCTCAAAGAATGTCCCCAGAAATCACAGTTAACACAGCCTTTATTTGCTTTTTTTAATGTCGCCTATTATTATGGAGAGTGACTCGATTGATCTGCTGTAAAGGAACGGAGCCCTGACCGGAGCAGATAAAGCAGACGCTCGATGGATAAATAAAGGTTGGAGAGTCGGAGTCGATGTCATTAAAGCTCGTCCTTCTGTGATTCTTAACCTGCGGGAAGAAAAGGCCAGAATAAAAACAAAGCAGGAGGCAGAAGCTGATCACAACAGAAAGAACCACCTGACAGCGCCATCGCTTATTGGACGGCGCGGGCTAACCGCTGCTATGGGTGATTATAGATTTATCTATCGCTGCTTCCTCTTCATGCATCACAGACTCTGGCTAAATGTTTCCCTCCAGGGATGAATCAAGACTTGATGAATTGTGTTCATGCACAGGAGGCTTTAAACTGATCTCTGAACAGCCCCAACCCCCGCCAGTTAAGTTTATGTTAGTATTGATGTTTATGATTTTTATATATTCAATACAGCATTTTCTAAAGTACACAGTTTTACAGCATTTAAACACTTTGTCTTAAACTGAATGGAAAAGAAAATAATTCATCACAGACATGTGAATCTAAAATATGAATCAAAAGGCCTGCACATAGATATCTAAACATATATATATATATATATATATATATATATATATATATATATATATATATATATATATATATATATATAAATTGCTCATGTAACAACTTTAAAATGGCACCAATTTGTATGCAACATCAAAGACATGTTACTGCAGTGAGAAACCTGTAAACTGAAATATACTTATAGATACGTAACATTTATCAGGTGGACAGAGGAGCTTCAAGTTAGCTGGACATGTAACTTACGATTTGAATACATTTGTACCAAACTACATTCTGTAGATGCAGAGTAAACTTTCTTTCTTCTTGTCCTGCTAGAAGTCGCCACAGGGTGTCATCCTTTTTCCATTTTAGATGAATGCTCATATTTGCTTGGCAAAGTTTTTTATGCTGGATGCCCTTCCTGCTGCAACCCTCCACATTTATCCGGGCTTGGGATCGACCTAAAGTTGACATGTGCTCTAACACTGAGCTACATCCACATGTAAAATTCTTAATATGTCACGTCAACTGGAGCTCAACACGCGTGTTAATCAGGTTTAAACATAGAGAATAAAAAGATCTAAACGTTTCCTTAAAGTCACTGCTGAACATTCTAAAATTATAATAATCTCTTATTTTACTATTTTGAAACCAAAGAAATTTAGATGTAATAACTTTCACTTTTGTCAAAAACGACATTTTCAAAACGTAGCTGCTCTGGTATCTCTGCAATAATAAAAATATTTTATTGATTCAAACTATTATTTCCACTGCAGCACAGACTCCACTTCCTCCTGCTGTCGTTTCCTTCATTATGAAAATTGCTCTGCCCCCTGCTCTCTTATTTACACCCAGTTTCTCATCATTTTTCCCGCTACACGGCTGCCGCCAGATGATGGAACGGTTTCCTTGACCGGAGCGGACCTGCAGTTGTTCTAGTGTTTGGGTTTTAGCGGAGCAATAAAGAATTGATGGTTGACAGAGAGTTATATCCAAAACGCCTGTCGCTCTGCTGCCAGAGCTGCTGCTGCATTTCAATTAAGAGAAGAAGGCTGAGTGTGTGCAGGCTGATATTAAACCATGAATACACACAGCGTGTGTGGTGTCCTCTATTTTCAATGAGACTTTATTTCTTTATTTTACCATTCAGATCCAAAATCTCTGGGATGGACAGAGCAGCTGCTCCACACATCATGAAGGAGGACTCAGCTTTTTAAGAAAATCAATTCATTTCATTTTTGTGCATAAATGAGAGGAGTGGATAAAAGAGGAGGAAGAGTGTATAAGGAGGACTTTAAATATTTGGGGTTAACAAGTTATGGGTCAAAGGTCAGCTGGAGCCCATCACAGGTCATGCATCTTCTATTCAAAAGCACCTTGGACTTTTACTTGTGGCTGACTTCACCACGAGATCAAAAAACACTTCAACTTTGACCTGATTTTAAAATTGGGATTTTTGTTTCACAGAGCAAAACAGTCCAAACGGAGGCTACAGAGTTCTTTTAAAGGTGAAAAATTATTATTTCAAGTTTGCACAGTGAACATCAATGGCTTTCTAACCCTCGCTCCCTCTCTTTCCCCTTCTGTCAACCTGGCTTTACGTTCATTCTCTCTCTCCTGCTGCTCCAGAGGAGCTTCATCCTCCGTTCCGTCTGTTCTATTGTGCAGCGACGGCGCCCTCATCAAAGTGAAGCAAAAGGGCGAGGAGAGGGTTCAGCTCGCAACACAAAGAACAGACGCTCCGTGTGTGTGTGTGTGTGTGTGTGAGTGTGTGTGTCTGTGTGTCAGTGTGTGTGTGTGTCAGTTTGACCCAATACAACGACTGATTGATATTGAACCTCTGTTTTTCTCCATACCTCAGTCTAATATATGACAAACATCATTTTCATGTAATCACAAGCGTGATCAATAAACTAAACTTCAATGCATTCCACACACAAAACTCATAACAGGAGTAAAAATTCTGAATTATTTACAGACATTTAAATACTTTAGAGACCCAAATAACAGAGAAAATCCTGTCGTGACCATCTGCATGAATCTACGTGATCTCATTTTCAAGCAGCGATTGAGTTGGTCTGATTGAGATTGAGATTGAGACCTGGCTGAGGAGTATGAAGGAGGGAGAGAAGGAAGGATGAAAATGAAGAAGAGGAGAAAGAACAGGTTATTATATAGGAGACGGGGGGGGGGGCAAAATGAGACAGAAATGAAATGCTAACATCTAACCCGTCTGTGAGGAAGACAAACACAGTCAAACATTTTTCAATCTCCGTTTGATGGATTGATTTATTCCCTCGAGTCGAGAAGGGATTTGATGATGGCTGATAAAATGCTGCAGAACGAAAAAAAAAAATCAATGTGAGGAACACGGAGACTTGAAGAGGACTTAAAGCTGCCAGCAGACAGACGCCTGAGAGCAAAATATTTAAAGATCAGCATGTTAAACTCCAGCTTTCTGTCTTCAAAAGAAACGTATTTGAATTGACTTTTTCTTACACAACTCTCAACGATGTCAACAATAGGCCGATCCCGAGCCTAGACAGATGGAGGGGGTCGAGGCAGGAAGGGCTTCCAGCATAAAAAACTTTGCCAAACATATGTGAGCCATCATCTAAAATAGGAAAAGAATGAAACGCTGTGGCCACCCCTAAAAAAACAGGAAGAAAGGAAGTTTGTTTGTTTGTTTTGGGGGGGGTTGTTGTTTTTTATTTGCAGAGCCCCCCCACCCCCACCCCCCCACTGACTGTAACACAGTAAATAAATGTCTAGTGGTCGCCGGTGGGAACTCCGACTGATCAGCGCGACATGTCAAGTCATAACAGACTAGAGAACAACAAGAAGCATGAAGACAGATGCAGACATGATGGACGCACACACACACACACACACACACACACACACACACACACACACACACACACACACACACACACACATACACCTGTTGAACACATTAAGGTTTATTTCCTGACTGAGAGCAGCAGGATACTTTATTCTAATCAGATCTCTCTTTCTCTCTCTCTTCGTCATTTCTCTGCAGAGCTCATCTCCGATCAGAGAGCACAGAAAGACGCTCCTCTCTTAACGCCGGTCGAGCAGAAGATGAGGAACAGTTCAGGTTTGTCACAAAGACGCAGAAATCTGGAAATGAAGCAGAATGAAGGGAGCATAAAGCCTGGCTGTGGATATTATGTGGAGCTCCTGGGATACAACAGACTATAAAACACAGAGGTGGGAAATTAAAGGAAGGTTACAAACGTAATTCAGGCTCCCAACAGGTACACAAAACAAGTCTGTGTGTTTTCCATAACAATCACACACAGCATCAGCATGGTGCAGTGACATCATAGCATGATGTCAGTCATTTATGTCCAACCTGCACGAGCGTGGAGGCACAACTCATCACCGTCTGTCCTCCATCCTGTCACTCACACTAAATGTGTTCAAAATGTTTTTGTCAATTGTTAAAATGGGCTCAATTACTGCATTGTGGGAAATGTAGTTTCTGGTCAAAGCACATTGTGACCTATTTTGACTCTTTATGCTCTCGCGGGCCACATAAAATGATGTAGCGGGCCACATTCGGCCCCCGGGCCTTGAGTTTGACACATGTGGTGTGATGTAATAACTTTTGAGTGTTTTCTTCTGTGAATTCCTTTAAGGATGAAAGAAACAGGGCTCAATAGTTCCAAATGTTCTAAAAAAACAAAGCAAAACCCTACAGATGTCAACTTTAGAGCAGAGAAGAAACTCCCCAGAGGAAACAGGATCTAACCAGAAGCTCCTATTTCATTCCAGCTGAACTGCAGACATTATTTCTATTTATTTCATCCATTATTTCATTGATTTTGTTTAGATCAGAATGATTTTAACCACCTGATCCGTGAACTGTAAGGTGCAATCAGTTACACACTGTACATACCCTAAGTGTCTTTAAACCATGTGCAATAGATTGATTAAAATTGACCCAGACACAACTGCAAATAACCAATGTGATCATCTCTGCTTCAAACTGTGTGACTTCAGAAGGAAACACGAGTAGAACACCAGGAAAACATCGACTCCAAGGCTTCAAAAACAGAGTAGTTGTATCATCATGAATGAAAAGATGTGTTCTCAGTAATGTCAGCGGCGTTCTCGCAGTGAGTTCAAACTAAATGACATGAGGCACTAGACAGGAGAGACCTCAGGAAACGTGAGGTGTGACTGAGCTGATGTGGGTTCTGCCAGCTTGTAGAAAGGCCCCCCCATGCCTCCTGCAATCCCACCAGTCACCTGAGAGTCACAGCACTGAGTCACAGCCTGAGTCACAGCCTGAGCTGGAGCAGCTCATAAAGCCTCCATCCTGTTGTTTTTACAGACGTGTGTGTGTTCTGAAAGTCTCCTCCTCACACCGGGTTGTGTTTGCACAGCAGAGCAGCTCAAGTCCACAGATCATTTAGAACGTGTTGTGTCTCCAGGGGGGGTGGGGGTGGGGTTTAGAAAACCTCTCAAGGGGACGACTACACCCTTGTTTGTACTGTAAGTAATTCTGTCATTTTAACGCTCTGACCGTGTTTGACTGGTTCACCTGTGAGTCACCAGGCATTAGTAGATGATGTGATGAGCAGACGCTCCCCCCTCTGAGGCGTCCTGAAGCTTTAGAGACCAAACCCGATTCGTGATTCATCGCATCGAGATGATGAGGGAAGAAATAATCTCTTTATTTCCTTCCTTTTACTTTCCTTCCCCCTAAAAATGAACCCTCCCAGACCGACAAACAACGTCATTACATGCAAGTCGGAGTACAGAGGCGACACCTTACATGAGAATAAACCCGATAAAAACTTTATGATGCCCTGGCGCTGCATTGCTCCATACTTCAGCTGACCTTTCAAACAATCTGGTCGCTTCCATCCTGGAGGGGTGGAGTCCAGTAGTGCTGGAAACACGTAATAAAATAAAAGGTGTGAGTCTGGCTGGTTGATCTGCTGCACCTCCAGGCCTGGACCTCTGTGAAAAATGGATGCTTTGTCCAAAAAAGTGATGAAAATATAAAAATTTATAAACTTTTAAAAAAGGGGTTGACCTCATCCAGCAGGTCCTGAAACCATAGCATCTTAAACACAATACAAAACCATGCTGGAAGATGTGTTCCCTTCAAACAGTAGCATCTTTATCATCAGGGTAATATTATTATTTAAAAATATAATATTATTATATTATTATTCTAAAAGAAATAAAATAAATTTGAAAAAAAATTTTTGATTAATTTTTTACATTTTTTTTACATTTTTTAAAAAAAGTTTTGTTTTTTGTTTTTTTATTTAATTTTTAATTTTAACTTTTTTGATTTTTTAAATTTGAGTGATTTGTTTAATTTTTAATTTTAAAAAAATGTATTTAAAAACAACAACAAATAAACAAAAAATTTTTTAAAATTTATAGGGTCCCAGAAATGAGGAATGTCCAATTCTGATACCTATATGATACCCTGAATAAGAAACACAGCTATTTATGAGGAAGGGTCAGTCAGCCAGGGTCTTAAGTGAGTTCCACCTTCGTATCCTTAAAGAATCTCAATTGAGGATGTTGAAAAATGTCTTTTGAAAGTCCTTCTCAAAAGCAATAGGATAACAGTTGTCACGATCTTCACCCTCCAGTGATCAAAAGTAGTTGTGAGTTTTGACGGCTGCTGGGTTTCATTTGCTGCGTCTCTCCGACAGATTCGCCCGGAATGACTTGTACAAATATCCACAAAGCCTGAATCTTATCTGCTGATAGCCGGCGCCCAGCAGCCATCATGCCCTGGCTTTTTCATCTGCAGGTTTTATATTTTTGCTGCTCGGCAGATGCTTTTATGCAGTACGGATTGTCACAAAAAAGCAGCAATGAAAAAGACTGTTTACATGGGACACAGTAGGGTAAACATGTCTTCTTCTTTTTTTACACAAATTTTAATCTGATCTGTAGAAGCAACATGAAAAAAATGCTCATGTGCAATAAATGCATGATAATAAAGGCAATTTTTAGTCTAATTTATACCGTTTTCTCATAACTTTTCATTTTCCTCAGCCCATAAAATATTGGGTCTGATTCTTAGTGATGCTTCCAGAGAAAGGATTACAGTCAGTTTTACTGTATTTTTTAGCCAAGCGGAAAACAAGCTTTGAAACTGAGACACTGTGTCTGTAGTAACTTGTTGGATTACATCCTTCATGTCATCCTGCAGCTCAAGATTTGTTGCTTTTTGAGGAGGTGCAGCTTTCAGCGCCTGTTTGTCGTACATGAGGATGAGGTGGACTGCAGGAACACACGGTGACAGCTGTTAATCAACACTCCACAGTGAAGGATATACACGACTGATACCTGTCTTCATCCATCAGCCCTGTCATTGTCTTCTTTGAAAGATGCGCAGCAACTTATCCTAAGGATTCTTTGCATTCCTGATGTTGTAAGAGGTGTTGAGTGCCAGATTTAAAGGACATGGAACAGAGGCTTAGCTCCTCCGGTTGGACTGTTGAAGGATTCTGGGTAATCGTGGCATTAACTTCATTATCAACATCAGGAAAACTTGAAATGTGTTGGAAATACAGTACTTCCACCCAAATGTCCCTTTATTATTATTATTACTACGTTATTTGTGTGTGTATACTGCCTCCTGGTGGTGACGTCATGTTTGGCATCTTGGGTTGCGTGACTTCAGTTTATCTGTATGTAGAGCACATGTACTCAAGGCCCAGGGGCCAAATATGGCCCGCTACATCATTTTATGTGGCCCCTCGAGAGCATAAAAGGTCAGAGTGTCTAAAAATATTTAGGTCAAAAGTGTGATTTGACCTACAATTTCATTTCCCACAATGCAGTAACTAGACCCATTTTAACTTTCACAAAAACGTTTTAAACCAAGTTAATGTCCTAACTTGTGTCTGATGTTATTTTTCTTTATTCATTGATAGTCTGATCTTTGATTGATGGAGTTCTGTGGGTTTAATAACCTGACAAGTTAAAAGGATTTATATTATAACAGAGAAACAAGCAAACATACTTTTTCAGCGTAACTGAAATGTTTGTAATTTGAGTAAGTAATGAATTCAGTCATTTAACATTAAGGAGTACTTACATTTATTTTACATTACATTTAGTTACATTTATGAGTTACATCTGTTCAATTGAGGACAGGCATTATATTGATGCAGCCCTCGGTGAACATGAGTTTGACATACAGCATCATTCATCTGAATCAGATGCAAAAAGATGTGTATTTATTTAAATTCCATACATATGTGGATGTGTCTGTTCCAAAAACATGAAGGTTCTTCCAATCTTTATCCCTGTAGTATCTACCTTTATTACCATAACCAACTGTCTCACAGTGTGTCCGCCTGAGGACACATCAACTGTAAAACGTGGTACAAAGTTCATTACGTGTCATCCTTTAGCAGGACCGGAGTAACACAGAGCTGTGGTGTGAACATCTGACAGAAGAGAAGTTCAATTATTATCTGAGCAGGAAAGAAGTCACAACAACAACAGACGCTGAGAAGAAAAGTTGTGCTTTATTGACAAAAGAGATTGTACAGCTTCTACTGATCACAAGGGCGTTGTTGCCCTACCGCTTTAACAAAGAACACCTCCTAGTCTAGCTAGAATGACTGAACTGCACAGTGCAAATCGCATTATCGCCCCACATCTTTGTTGCTTGTCTGCAGACACAAAAGACAACCGGCAATGACCGGCTGAAGGCGAAAACAAATCTGTAGATTCATGTGGCGGTTATGGCATTTTAATAGAAGGCATGGCAACAGACGGGAAAACAACATCTGTCCGTGACGATTAGTCAAGAGTCATGAGAAAAGCGTGATCGGCTTGTCACCCCCCCCCCCCTGCCTCACAACCCAAAAACACTCTAAAAACTAAAAATAGTACGTTCAGGGTGAGCTTAAGGGAATGCAGCCATTACATCGAGGTCCATAGATGATTGACAGAGACTTCACCGAAGTCATAAAACAAAGACAGTTGGTCCCAGAAGTTCTGCATAGCAAAACCTGGGCAGTAGAGTTACAGGATGCAATCAGTCAAATAAAAGAAGGAAAACGCCCCCCCCAAAAAAAGTCACACCATTACCCTGGAACAACTGAACAAAAGCCCTCACTTTTAACGTTCAGGAAGAATAATGTGAGACGAACATTCTGCAAAGGCATCACAGTAATCAGAGGTGGTGTGAAAACACACACACACTCCACACATTCCCAAATTTGAATGAAAATGTGAGTCTTTCAAGTTCATTATTATTTTAGTTGGATACAAAAAAAAAAAGCTGAATAATTTTACATTAAATATTTTGGCCTCATGGACTTTAAAACATTTTCCCAAATGTGAATCTATGACAGATAAATTCAACATGGAGTGGACGATGTTAAATAAACCATATTTAAATGTTTTCCTGCTCATTCTAATTTTTACGATACAAAAAGCATCCACCAGCAAGTGCAATAAAAATGGATCACGTATCAGCTAACTGCTGAAAATAAATCTAGTTAACATGGGACAAATGATCAATGGACTACATTATAACCCAGGATATATTAACATATAATGTTTCTGAACAGTAAACATATTAAGATTATATGTAATACGCAACAAAAACAGATGAGAGAGATCCATAAGGCTGAAAACACCCAGAAAAACACGACAGCAGACCCAAGAAACACAGAGAAAAAAATGAAAATCAACACTTCAATAACCGAAAATGATTTTTTTTTTTAAACTAAAACAGATCAACAGTAAAAATCTCTCTTTCCAGAAAAGAAGTCCTGATCAAACAACTATCCAGACAACAGCACAG
Source organism: Antennarius striatus (assembly GCF_040054535.1). Lineage (NCBI taxonomy): Eukaryota > Metazoa > Chordata > Actinopteri > Lophiiformes > Antennariidae > Antennarius > Antennarius striatus. Next base: position 20,006,867 of record NC_090788.1, on the reverse strand, counting down.
ACCCTGATAACGGTTGGCCTGTTTAACACAAGAACGCATCGATTGAGCTCCAGAACGCACAGCTGGGGCCGGGAGGAGGGACCGGCTCCTGAGACGCTTCCCCTGAACCACGATCAAAAGATGTACTCTTTGGTCATTTTGAGGGACGGCATGGCCTCGTCAACATTTTGGTCCAGGCGGCGATATTCCACCGTGTTGCGGGAACAAAGGACGTCTTTCCAGCGCCGGCTGTGAGCCAGGAGGAGGATCTGAAAAGTGGGGGGAAAAATGATGCAAAATGAAAATGGAACCAAATTAATCTGATGGAATGTGAAAGTCCTGATGAAATAAAAAAGCATTTCTCAGTCGACAGGCCAGCAAAAATGATGAAAGACTGCATAATTGAAGCTGTTAGTCCAGCTTTACAACCCAGATTCACATGGACCAGCATTAGGGTTCAAATTAAAGATTCCTTTACAGATCTGACACTCCAGGTTAATTGAAGTCTGGATTTTTTGTTGTCGTTTGTGAAGTTTTCCAAATTGGTGTAAATGCATCCAAATCAAAATAAAACAAATAAAACAAACCTAATCTCAGATTTGAGGAGCGATCGGAACGGTTTGGGATTATTTTTTCATTGGTAGTTTCATTGTTCAGTCGTGCGAACACTCACCCTCCTCTTGTTGTGATACGTGATGTAGATGATGGCCACGAGGAAGGCCACGACCACCAGGTGGAAGAAGAAGTGTGTGTCCTCGTCCTCCGTGTTGTAGACGCTCACCTCCTCCTTGTAGCCGCTCTTCCCCGTCTCGTCCGGCTCTCCCGGCTTTTTCCCCGTCTGGTCTTTGCTATCGACGTTGTTGTCATATCTGGCGTCGATGAATTCGTTCCCGTAGTTATCTTCTTCATCATCATCCTCATCGTTGTCGTCCTCGTCTGTGTAGCTGTCCAGATCGCTGTTGACGGCCGGCTCCTTGTCGGTCGCCTGCAGCACGTCTGAGTAGCTGTACTGCGTTGTGGACGCGTCCAGTGTGATGGAGGCTTTGGAGTCGGCGTCCAGCGTCTGTCCGCTCAGCGTTACCTCTTTTACCGTCTCTGTGGTTTGTACAGGTGTGGGGGATGCAGATGGGGTAGTGGATTCAACAGTTAGTGAAGAAGTGGGGTGTACTACTCCTTTAGTTTTGTCCACGCCTTCATTTCTGAAAGGATCTTGTTTCTGGTCGGCGTTGATGATGGTGTCCGGATGCAGGTCCTCGTTCTCTGTGGACGTGTTGGCTTGAGTGACGTTTGTGACGGGTTTCACAGAGTTCTCGGCGTCTGGTGAATCTGGGCTTTGTGAAGGCGATGAAAAGTCTGTGCTGTCACTATTCACGTTGGTCAAAGACACGGCGTGAGAGGTGTTTCCTTGTTGATCTTTACCTGATAAGGTCAAGAAAGAAGGACATATATTAGGGTACAAAAATAAACTGCTTTAAATGTTCTTTAAATGTTTATATGGACTGCATAAGAGAGAAAATAGGAATTTCCAAAGAAGGAAGGACATCACATGCTCTTTTGAGTGTCCTCCCACTATGGACTCAGTCAACACACTATGAGACCAGTATGACAGTATGAGACCAGAGTACCAGCTGTGGCTGAAACAGAACATGTTTCCCTCGTCGCTCCATCCCAGTCAGCTTTCTAACACTCACTGGGTGTTGTGTTTCATCACAGTAATGGTTATTTGGGTCACTTGAGCCGTACGATCTCTCCCACGGCTCTGAGCACACAGGGAGTTGTCGTGTCTCGAAAATGCGAGCTTTCAAACGAACAAGTTTGTCGTTTCCTGGATTCTATTGAATTCTTCTATTGTAAATAAAGTGTAAAATAGAAAAACAGCTGGAAATAAGTTAAACAAGTTGTCCTTGTTAACTGTAATTTTGAAAAGCTACTTTTTCAAAATAAAAATGCTTAAAATTCCCAAAATATTAAAAGACGTCCCTTTAGTACATAAGAGATGTGAGTATGAAGACTTGTGGAGAAATATTTAGTACGTTAGAAACTCCACAGAACTGAAAGTTCAGGACACACCAGTCTTTGTTCATGGTGAACAATCCCCCGTTCAGATGAATGGGGAAGTGTGTCCAAAAGGTGTGATAAATATCTCTGTGTACGTGTTGCTCCCTTCAAGCAGCGACCGACCAGCAGATTGTGTTAACAACAAGTAATCAGAAACTACTCGTTTGTTTCCAGTCACCGGAAATAAATCTCTAAAAATGAGCCAACAGTTCAATAAAACCAACTCGACTGGATCTTATTATCACAGTGGTGACTGAAAGATGTCCACAGGGGAAAAAAACATGGCCTGCAGGACTCCATCAGTCAGTCAGAACCCCTGGATCTGGTCCGGTTCCGTGAATCCAGCCAGCTTTTCTGAATCAATGACACTATTTGACTAACGAGTGTAAACATTTTTCCATCCTGTGGGACCGTGAGCTGTAGCTTAGGGAAGCAGGGAGGAGAACACTAATGACTTGAATCATCTGCAGCAGAAGAAAGGGAGCATTCATACGGTTGGGCTAACACTCAACAAGAGATCTCTGTGGTAGCAACAGGCTCCACTGTGGGGATATTGAGTGTTGGATATATGAATCTTTTTGCTCAAATCATGCATTTCATAATATTAAACATGCTTCTGTTTTTACTAAATATTCATTTTTATTATCCATTTTTTATTCAGACTAAACGGTGAAAACATTAATTTGGTTCAGCCATCAGTTTATCTTGATAAACTTTGGTCGGGACTATCTTGACTGCAAACTAACCACACAATCACACAGCTGATGTTTTGCTGTTTGCATTTCAAGGTAGGTAATCCATACATACACATGCACCAGGACACAGACCAGTCATCCTCACTTCAATCAATATTGACTTAAAGAGAGGCTGACATGAGAATCTTTTCAATCGTTCTTCTTCGAGCTACAAGATGATGGAACCTGTGAATCCGACTCGAAGGTCATTCACAAATAGAGCAGCACATTAATTTCCATGAACATGAGAGTTTATGTAAATAAGATGCTTCAGAATGAGAGAGATGTTGTAATGCGATGACACAACTAAACCTAACTAAACCTGAGGGAAACCTTGATAAGCAGACCCAGGATGATCTGACTTGTCCCAGGAAATAAAACAGGCTGTAAACCCAAAACGACTGACTTGACCTCAACTGATTTAAGGTGGTAAAACTACAGAAGTCTGTGGTCTCAGATTCTTGATGGGCAGCTTCAAAAGCTTTTCCTTCCTGAACAGTGGGGCAGTTGGACTGACGGGGGCAAGTTAACAACCCCGGACATCTGGAACTGTCAGTTCATCTGACCGCCACAAATCAGCACAGCCCGGAGGCATCACAGAGAGTCAGTCCAGCTTTGGTTTAGTCTGATTAAGTGTGTTGGTCTTCACGGAGTCAGAAAGAAGAAATGAAAGTGAAATGAAATTTTAAAGTATTTATGACGTCACGTTTCTACCGGAACCTTCTGAAAGATGCGTTTCCAGACGACCCCCAAACCAAGGTGCTTCGCTCACGATGATTTCATTACTGAACCATTAATACGCGCTTTTTCAGACTTTACTTCATAAGACAGTCTCTCAGAACACTGTGGTTACTATTAAAAGACATTACTAACGTTATAGACATGTTACTAACATTACAGAAACGTTACTATCGTTACAGAAACATTAGCCTGACTTGACTCTGGTTAGCTGGTTTAGCTGACTGACTGCCGCCGCTTCGCTAACAACAGAATCAACCTCAGAAATTTAAATAAAAACCCACAAACCTTCCGAAACCTCCGGTATGGACGCTGTCAGGCAGCCGCTGACTAAAAACCGGAGGAAAACCAGCAGAAAAAGAGCCCCAACGTTCCCCCTGCGTCGCCACATCTTCCCACTCGTCGCCATGTTGATGCGTGAGCAGCAGAAGGGGCGTGGTTTACAGCTGAAGGGGCGTGCCTTACGGTAGGGGCACGGCCTACGTCATCAAAACATTCCGTTGTGTAAATAATGATGAGATACGATACGATAAATGATATGATTGAATTCCACTGTGATTTATTTGCTGAACCAGTTCATATGGCATTTTTACATATACAGCAATTTGAGTAAATCATAAAATGAAGTTTAATTATTCTGCTAAAAGGCCTTCAAGATTTCAAACTGTAAATTATGGTTGAGGACAATCCATGAAGGGTGAACATATATATGTTCTGTACCAAACCCAGATCATATTTCTAATCCAAACAGCAAATAATAAAACTGCATACCAACTACAGGTCAGGTCTAAAGGCTGGTTGTTCTTTCTCCAAGGTCAAGTCGTACTTTAACAATGTCACCCTGCTCTCTAAAATTTCATTCATTCTTTTCAATATTTTTTTATATTTCTGAAGACTTTCAAGCAATTTTGCACATAATGTCCTGTTCTAGACCCAGCTTTCACTAAAACCTAGCTTATCTAGTACAGTAAATACTATTTTTTGAGAAGGGGTCAAATAAATCCAAGCTGAAATTATCACAAGGTGCAGATGTTACACAAATCAGAAGAAAAAATACAAGTGGAGACTGGTCCAAGATCTTTATTTGTTCAGGGAACAACAATACTGTAATGTGTTACACTGAGCATGATTCCCATAACCAGCTGAAGACTTCAATTTGTTTTTGTTTTTTTTAATCTTGCTCCAGAAAGTTGTAACTCTTCTCCAGAGACAATTATCCATGTGCATAATAGGTTTCCGTTTGTTTGCTCGACCAGGAAGAACTGACATGTCACTGCCTTCTTAAGACTTCACAGGTGGATTAAACAACGCGAGTACTACCGTCAATAAAATATTATTTTCGCTATGTAACAAAACACACCAAATGCACAGACGCAAACAAGTGACACGAAAACACAGAATGTACAGATGTGGGTGTAATGCCTCTGAGAGCCCCTGACCAGGGACATCGAACCTTTCCCATCATGCATCAGTGACACACAGAGCTCTCCGGTACAGAGGTAAGAAAATAAACTTGTTTCACTGCTACCACGTTAGATCAGGAGTGCTTCATGGCTCTACGACAGCGCCATCTAATGGTGAGGCTTCTAAACTGTGTGTCGACTGTGTGGAGCTCTTGGGTTGTTCTACTTTTGATTTTCCCTTTGATCAGAACTGGACCGCAAAGACACGCACAAATTAAAGCATCATGTTTGAATGTAGTGAAACAACAAAGACTGACGACAACCCTTGGAACAAAAAATACTCGTCCCTTGTAAGCTCAAACGTAAAACCAGGTTTGAGGGTTGTAGTTTTGCTCTTAACTTGGCTCAAATGTTCCCTTAAAGTGTTCTTCTACCATGGAATGACCTTTATGCTTGTTTTGCTTCCAGGTTTAGCATTTCTAGGGTAAAAAGGGATTTGTGAGGGCTAGGCTAATTAATAAAGGGGCGTGGATGTTTTTGGTGGGGAATGTGTGTGTGTGTGTGAGTGTGTTCGTGCAAGGAGATCTTCCTCGTTCTCCCTACGCCTGGAACTCCAGGCCCAGACCCAGCTTGTGGCCACCGGCGTTGATGTTCTTGCCATCGAGGAGAGCAGAGAGCGTCAGCTTGATGCCTGCAGAAACGTGAGCGTTAGGATGAGTCATGAACAGATTCTCAAACGGTCTGAAAGGTTAACCGTCCCACCACGACAATAAATCTAATCACTTCCCACAGCATTGTGCGTCACACTCCATCGAGTTGCTGTGGTTGTTAACGACTAATAACCCTCTACATGTCTACAACTGATGCTCTGATGAAGCATCAGACTAGAATGAAATGGTGACCAAACATCATCTCCATACTTAAAACTTCATTAACATGTTCTCTATTCATGACTACATTTACTTCATTACATCCAAAACAGAAGCTTGATTTACCCTCACATACAGTACATCTCACAAATGTTACTCAGATTTAGATTCTGGCGAGCACTGGTTCAACTATTTTGGTCTTTGAGTGTTTTAGTCTATTTAAACACAAGTTAAATACAGATTCACTCACCTGGCTTCAGGGTCTGAGTGTAGCCCAGACCCACCAGACTGGAGTTGTTCACCTTGGCCTGTGTTGGAAACACAGATGGAAAAAAATCAAACACAGAGACAAACACATAACCCAATATATCTAAAAAATTATTCAAACTGACTAAAAAGTATGAACTTTGAAATGTTTTCCCTTCAGAACTCTGTGTTAGTAATAATGGAGACTACACACACACACACACACACACACACACACACACACACACACACACACACACACAACCATTTACACAATGAAAGTGGGAATTAAGATGCGCTGAGACAGAAAGGACTCTTCCTGATGGCTCCACAGATGTGGGATAAACTATGACCTCCGTCTGAGCACCAAATGAGGACACGTCCTACAGAGTCATTGTACCTCAGTTCCTACCTTCAACACCCAGAGTGTCTCAAGATGGAAAGAAAAAACAGACAAAAAAGGACCCAGGAGTAAACGAGACCTCAGTCTGGGTGCAAGCAGTTGGCTTCTGCTTGATGCCTAAATATTGGTTTTCCACTCTGATCATGACAGGGTAGAACGTGCTGAATCCTCCAGTGATGAAGAGCAGCTCTGTAACTCTACATGTTGTGGTGAATAGTGCAGATTGAGGACACACTCTACTCACAGAGAAGGATGCATCAGGGTCAATCTGGTACTTGGCGGCGATGCCAAAGCGGGTGTTGCTGTTTCCAGCAGTCCAGGCCAGGTTGACAGCCGTCTCCAGCTGGTCGTTCACCTTTTGGTAGATGGAGCCTCCAAACTCAGTGCCGTCGTTTCTAAGGGGAAAAAAGGCAGATTGGAAAATGTGTATTAATATCACTGCAGTCCCAAAATACAGATTATATTCCTGCCTCCTGGGGAGAGGTGAGGATTTTGAAGGAAGACGACACCTGACTGGGCATCCTGTGAGTCTGTTAGAGGGCTCCCCAGGTGGCTGCACTGCTGCCAACGTGAGGCTGACTTTACAACGTCTGACCTCACTAAACTACTTCAGCAGTAGACAGAAACAGACAGGATGGGTCAGGGGCACAGCAGGAAGCAGGACTAACACTGCCCCTGTGCTTCTCCCTCCCTGTCTGACACTAACTCTCTCTGCCTTTCCTCTGAGACCCGTAACACCTGCCAAACACTCACTCCATCTCACCAGCAATGTGGTAAATCCCATCACCTGGGAGGTAAAAATAACAGCCTACGGTGGCTGGCAGGAAGCCAGACGAGTCGGTCAACCAGAAAGCAATTTAAAGGCTTCTGTCTAGTCAAGGACGGTCGTCTGGAGTGGGATGTTTCACACGGCTGTTTGTGTTTATGCACACAGGACAGGAAATTAACCAAGTAACAGAATGGAGCTTTTAATGCAGTCAAGTACAAAGTTGAATAAACCTTTCAATGTTTCATTTAGCACCGTTTTTCTATCTCAGCTTATTATTAGAATATTATACACTGATTAAAATCAGCATCATTACCGATAGCCGCCTAAACCTCCTCACAGGATTCACCTGTTAATGTTTGTAGGTTTAGAGGAAATGTGTTCCTCCTGAGGATGGTGATTGGAGCAGACTGGTACAGAATACCAGCTGGTTCAACAGCGCATTAGAAACCCATTGTGTGGGGTGAAACCAACGGAGCGTGTTAACACATGGCCGGCCGCCATCTGGTCGTGAAGCCTTACACGTTTGTGTGGAGCTGGAACTCGTCGGTCTTAAACCCGACGGCGAAGTTGCTCTGAGTGATCCTGTTCCTGCCGGCCTCGAAGGTCATCTGGTAGCCGGCCAACCAGCCCTCGTAGCCCACCACGGCTGCGCCGTGGATGGCTGTGCCGTTGATGTCGTAGTTCACGTCGCAGCCGAGGTTGATGTGGTCACACTTGTAGCCGGTCTTGAGCTTGCCGCTCTTCTTGCTGGTGGGAATTTGTCAGAGAATTAAAACGATGTAAAAGCCAGAAATCAAAGCTGACAGAGTTAGCAGCAGCAGAATGCTCCTGTTTTATTACATGTACAGTGTTTTCTGCACTATAAGGCGCACCTAAAAGCCTTTAATTTTCTCTGCAAGCTAAATAGTAATAAAAGATAAACTGCCAACTAAGCCTGTCGTTACTTATTAATAAGGATTCTTGACCTTTTCACTGTTTAATTTCAGTGAAACTCCATAAATGCATGGATGAATCGCCATAATCTCCACTAATATCAGCCTGATTTGCTGCTGTTCTCACCCGGTGTTCGGTGAGAAGGACGAGTCAAATGTCAGCTTCAGCCCCTTAGCCAACTGTGGAAACGTAAGAGAAACACAACAAACAAATAAATAAAGGTTTAGTCAAATTTAAAAGATTAGGTTTTGCATTTCTTGCTCAACAAATTAAAATGCTGCTACTGTGAAGACAAGATGAGAACCGCTGCTGGAAACCCAGACATACAGTATATTTTACATTTCTCAACCCTCCCATCACCCACCTGGTCTTCGAGGGTGATCTCGGTCCCCAGGGTGTTGTCAGTGTTCCACTTCTCTGTAAAGGTCAGTCCGTGCTCTGCCCATTTGTACTTCGTCTCCAGAGATCCAGAGACTTTGCTGGTCTCAGTGTTGGCTGAGCCTGCGCTGGTGAACTCCTGCAGGTTACAGGACTAGCATCAATGTTCCACAAACGAAATAACCAAGTCCAACAGAACCATCTGTCAGATGGTTCTGTTGGAAAAAGAAACAAGAACTTTAAGAAACTAATCTATGTAAAGCAGGATTTAAATTAGAACCAGACAGACAACTTGGATGTTGCTATGGAGACGAGTATAAATTATTTGATTAATGCATGTCTGGATCAATATAAACTCTGATAGCCTCTTTATGTCACGGTTCGGCGTGGCAGTGCTGGTGTGTGACAGGGAGAGGCCAAGCCGGTGGGTGGAGCCACGGCTCCCCACCTGAAGCTCATTCACACACCGTGGTGATCATCTCACCTGAACTTGTTTTGAGCTAATGACTCTAAGGCTTTTTAAGCCTGGCTCAATGAGAGCTCAGAGCTGGTTCGTTTCTCTAGTTTGGTTGGTATTCTCTGCTTTTGTAATTCTTGTCTGTATGGAGTATTTTTGAGTTTGTTATTAAATGATGGAGAAAGGATTCGCTTTTGGTGTCCTGCATTTGGGTCCATATTCCGCCTCCCGTGACAGTTTAGATGCTAAAGCTCTGATAAACTCACCAGTCCATTCTCGGACTTTGTTTTCAAGTCCAGCTTGATGAGCCCAAAACCTGAAACAGATGACATCTGACATGAACTCAAAATGACGGCAATGAAGGTCTAACGTCTAACAGGAAGTCGTATGAAACAGCTTCCTGTTGAAGTGGCACGGTATTGTCAAACAAGTACTACTTTAACACCAACACCATTAAAAGTAGTTATACCACGTTCTATTAATATTACCATCCTATTAATATTCTAATGGATGGACTGGAGAGGCTTTAGAACACATTAATCAGGTTATTGATTGGAGTGTACATTTAGAGATGCTTGCTCTCTCCTGCTACATCATGAAAAGCTTCACCAAACCCGACTTCACACAAAGCACAGATCATCTCCTTCATGCTGAGTGAAACCTGCAGTGATAAATTAACATCTGTGTAGTTCTGCCTCCGTAACAGGCACTTTTCTGAAGGTTGTTTTCCAATTTTCTTTTTCAGTATGGCAGCCATTGCTTTGTGCTGTGCAGGATAATCCTTGCATTGACCAATCAGTGATCTCTAATGTTTCATTTACAATACAATACAATAATAATAAAAGAAATATCAGCTCAGCTGTGTTGTCTGTTTGCCATTCTCACTGCTTGGACCGTAACTGTTTTTAGGTACTCAGCAACTTCAGTTTTTCTAGTCATCTGATGTTTAAGTATCTGCCCGGTTCATTTGGAACCACAATGGAGGTGATGCTAAAATAGTAGCACCAGGTACTTTTAACCTGATGGAAAGTTAGAAAAAGGTCAGTGGAGTCCAGTCGAACCAGTATTAGACCGGTCTGCATGGTCACCACCAAATTTGACATGATTCATGCTTTGTGATTTACTTGCATCCGTTCGCTGCAACAACTTCAAATTCATCCTGTCATTGTTTGAACACAGCTTTGTATAACATGCATTGAAATGCCAGACGTACAATATACTCCATCTGTTCAGTCACACAGGGTCTGTGGTTATCAGGAGCAGACTTTTGTAAAACACAGAGCATTTCACAATCGTTTTATGATGCAAATGGCATGATTTCATAAGCTACACATCAAAATAATTTAATTTAAAGCTGACATGACACACGACTGACACTGGGTATTAAATAAATGAGTGTGGCTGGCTGCTTGGTGCTCACCGTATCCTTTGGTAAAAACATCCTTGGCAGATTTTCCAAGGTCGACATAAGTTGGAGGTACAGCCATTATCTGTGAAGAGATAAGGAAGAAGGTCACAACGAATATATATTTAGAAATACTAGAAAATTTGAATCCAAGGACACAGAAGTCCCCGTGATAGGTAGATTTCCCCTGAAGGTGAGGAAGTAACACAACCACTACATCAGAAAAGCCTCTAAAATATAGGAAATGTACAAATGCCACCAAAAAAAATGTTATTTCTCTAAATAAAAAGATGCCATGTCTCCAGAGAACACTGAAGGCCACAGACTCAGACACAATGCAGATTGTTTGCTAACCCACAGGAGTGGGTTGCTTGTGTGTACAGTATGTGTGCCTTTCGCTTTGCAGAACTGCCTGTTGTGTAAGCCATGTCTATTTCATCAGAGGGGCTGGTAGGCTCCCTTTTCAACAGCACAGCAGTATAGTTGTTCCACAGGGTTACTGATAGATTACATGTGCATATTGACAAGAGATAGATGTGGAATTTGAACAATTTACCCAGTGAAAAGTAGATTTTAGGCTTAAAAAATTGTCAAAATTCAAAAACTACCTTTTTCACATAATATCTGCCACTGGGACAAACACATCTGTACCATAACAAATGAAACACATTTTCTGTTCTAATTCGTTGCATCCTTAGGTCAACATTCCTGTTCACCCAAGTTTTTGACAGGCCTCACCTTTGAAAAACATCTCAGTGCTTTTACACCAGTGATAGTGTTCCTATGCATGGGCAACGCAACGTGACTCATGTCCAACAGGATGGCCCTAAACCACCGGTCATCCTGGGATAACCAGTCATGGCAGCACCAGCAGTGGACTGGGACTAATGTGGTTAACACACAACCATGTCTCCTAAACCAATCACCTCATGCTATCGCACAGACAGCCTGTCATTACATCCCACTGGATCTAATTACACCCCGTGAAGCGGTGATGTACTGTAATTGTCCGTGTTCGTGTGTCCATCCGTCCGTCCATCCACCAAATATCTTCACAATCTTTGCAGAAAGATGAAAGAAAACGCACATTGCTCATGCAGCAAAGGGGATGAAAATGAGATGATGACCATAACCTTGAGAAAAGTAGGTCAAGGTCAAACTTCAACTTTTGTACATGTTTTTGCACATATCTCAGGAACCGGATAAAATAGAAAGACGAAACGAAAGGAGATATATTCAGGGAGGTAGGGGATGAAAATTAGCTCACAAACCTGACCTTGAAAAACTAGGTCAAGGTCAAATTTTAACTTTTATACCTTTTTAGGTACACATCTCTGAAACCTGATGAGATAAAATCACAAAACAAAAAACAACATTTTCAGGAAGCCAGAGGAACAAAAATGTGATGATGACCCTCACCTTTGGAAAACTAGGTCAATGTCAACTTACCACTTCTGTATCTTTTAGGGTGCAAAATTTTGGAGAAAGTAGGTGACCTTAGGTCAGGATAAAATGTTGGATTCGGGGGTGCTGCGGGATGTTGCAGTCTCTGATTGAATTCGTTCTTGTTACAGATATAGCAGAGATGCTGCAGAGGAAGATCTACTGGTTTGAAAAGTGTTACCTCCATTTGGAATGAAAAACGCGGTGGTCATTTGACCTCGACAGACAGGTTTACAGGCGGCGAAGCAGCGTCCGCTGCTAACAGATTAGCATTAGCTAGTTATCAAGATGGCCATGAATGAGTGTCACAGCTGAGTGTCGTAGTAACACATTAATAAGCCGGGTGTCTGTAGAGTGTGAAGCGGGTCAGACTGTAATCTGTCTGAGCTTATTTATCTCTGGCTCTGGGCCGGAAGGGGAGACTATAAACAGGCTAAAGGCTGTAAGTTAGTCGACAGGAGGCCCAGCATCCCTGCTTGCACGTCTAGCTGCGTCTGACTGCGGTTTTAAATCACCGTGGGAGACGCCGTCCCCGGGCCGGGGACGTCACGGTCCGCCAGCTGACAGCGGACACGGGGCCGGACGATGAAGACGGAACCAGCTAGCTATCTAGCGGGTGGTTAGCAGACACAGAACCTACCTCTGTGGTGTCTTCCAGTCCGAACGAGAAGAGGCTTCAGCTGCACAAAGGGAGGAGAGAGGCGCGAGGCGCTGCGTCATTACGTAGTAGTTTTGTGGGAGCGTCACAGTCAAAGATACAATATCCAATTTACACAATAAGATAGTTCACCCCTCACTTGACGTTTCGACGTGAGTGGCACCGGTAGCTAAACCCACGAACTACTGTACTGTAATTCTTCTATATCTCCCATTAGTAACCTGAATTGTAAAAATGTATTTAGTAAAGTATTTGGAATTTACTACAGGAATTTGGAATTTACAGGATTTATATTCAATATTGTAAATTTAAATATTTCAAATTGGCAATAAGGAAATTAGCAATAAGGGACGTTTATTACACCATCTTTGGAATCCAGGGTGAATTACCTTTGCGCATGCGCAGCATCCTGCATCGATGTTGCAACATCGATGTTACATGTGGGGAGCTTCTTGTAACTTTTGGAACAGAGGAGTCGTACCAGCGGCTGTGACGTCACGTCACCCTCCAGATAGAAAGATGAAACAAAAAGCACATTACTCAGGCAGCAAAGGGGGTAAAAATGAGATGATGCCCTTGACCTTGAGAAAGCTTGGTCAAGGTCAAATTTCAACTTTTGTACACTCAGGAACCGGATAAGATAGAAAGATGAGGGAGAAGGCTAGTATGATTGAAACTATAGATCAAAGACAGTAGGTCAGAGCACTAGCTTTGATCTTAAGTAGGTCAGACCCTTCTTGCTTTGATCCATGCAAGAAGGCCAGTGCGAGTCCGACATCAAAGCACGAGCTTTTATCTCTGACCTAGCTTTGAACTACGGTCTTACTCAAGTCAGTACGGATTCTTACTTACATGAGGTAGCAACAATTCATGGTTTTGCTGCAACGTCGTTTAACTTAACTACAAAAGATCTGGGCGTATAAACCTTAGATAGTTATTATAGTGTTTTTCTTGTGCAAACGACACATTCTTAACACAATGCCACTCAGCAAAGAGAAAGATAGAGAAAGAAAGAGGCTGGCACGTCAGAGGATGACTGCAGAACAACAGGAGAAACAGAAGGAGAAGGCGAGACAGGGTATGAAGAAGACTCGACAGAGAATGACTGAAGAAGAACAAGAAGCTGAGAGGAAGAGGGCGAGAGAGAGGATGAAGAAGACTCGACAGAGAATGACTGAGGAAGAACAACAAGCTGAGCGGCAGAAGGCGAGAGAGAGAAAGAAGAAGGCCCGACAGAGGATGAAAGAAGAAGAACAAGAAGCTAAGAGGAAGGAGGCCAGTGTGAGTCAGAGGCAGGCCCACCACACAATGACTGAAGAAGAACAAGAAGCTGAGGTGGAGATGGTGGGAAAGAAGATGACGAACGCTCAACAGACAGGGACTGAAGAAGAACAAGAAGCTGAGACGGAGGAGGCCAGTGTGAGTGAGACCGTAGATCAGCTGATGCTTTGATCAATGACAGTAGGGCAGCAGTGGCTCAGTGGTAGAGCGGGCGGTAGAGCGGGTCGTCCAATGTTCCTAAGATAGGTGGTTTGATTCCCGTTCCCGCCCATAAAAACACCCAGAGAGTGAGCTGACAGTGGGAGGTGTCAGCTCACACTCCAGAGGACTGCCGAGGCGCCCTTGAGCAAAGCGCCGTCACCCTTTACAAGGGCGCTCCACAAAGGGGCTGCCACCACTCTACCTCCCCCTGCATGCCTACAGGCCCCCTTGTGTGTTTGTGCATGTTCTACAGGGGCCTGTACAGACTAATATGTATAAATGCGTTTTGAAGTATTACTAACTAGAGTGTGCTCTTAATTTGCTTGAAATCCAAGCAAATTAATAATAATTTATATTATTTTTTTCATTAAAACTGGTGCACCAGTCATAAAATACCATGTTGTTGTTTCACATTAAACTACCCATCTACAGCATGAAAATCCAAGGGATAAAATGATGCAACTGATTTGAATCAACACAGTGTAAAAATAGCCTGTTATAACTGAAAGACCTACATTTAAAATTTCTTGTAATTAATAATACAAAGCATTGGTATCAAAATAATTCTGAAGGGAAAAAGTGTTTTGCTTAATATTTACTAATATATTATTGGACTTAACATAATTTATTTGATTGGTAGTTTGTGAGTTTTGCAAGCAGCCCCCGAGTTCAAATCTACCTGAAGACCTAGGAGTTTGTATTTTATTTTAATTTTGTTTTATGTGCACATCATTTTGCTGAAACACGCTGTGGCTGAGTGTGTGACCAGCCCTGACCAGTAGATGTCAGCATTGGTAACGATCTGAATCATACCTCACTAGCTGCCGGTAAACAGGACTTCAGAGAAATGAACGCTGTGGTGTGAGGGATATTTCATTTATTTATTTAGTTTGTTTTGTTTGTTTTAATGATCCATTGTTAAAAATCATTTTATAATTCAACATTAGTAATGATTTAAGTCATATTTTCTTCTAGTGGTGTTAATCAATTTTATTGGCTAAAAAAGAAAACGTTTCATCTCTCTTACATGAAGAGCAACTTTTCAAGACAAAACAAGAAAAAACAACGCATCTGTTTTTAAAAGATATTTCAACACGGTAAATAGTTAGTTCAGTCTGAAACCAATGAAATCAATCAAACCAATCAATCACCAATAACTCAGGGTTTGTTATTATAATTATTATTATTATTATAATTATTATTATTATTATTATTATTATTAAAATTATTATTATTATCATTATTATTATCATTATTATTATCATTATTATTATCATTATTATTGTTGTAATAGTAATAAATAATAATATAATGGACAAAGGGCATTTTAATAGTCCAAGTGTTTATATTTGGCTAGTTCTGAAATCATGTTTCATTGTTTTTCTAATTACATTTACTCAATTATTTAAATGCCTCAAAAAGATAAGGTATATACATGAAATGATTATACATGTATCTATGTATTAACTTAAAATGAACTTCTTAGATAAATATCTTTACATTAAAGTCTGTGCAGGTTCTCTGTCGTCCAGGTAGATGAAGATGAAGAAAGAATCATCTGGACTTTCTTCAGGTTGCTTAAAGACATGTCAACCCTCATCCAAGTCTTATTCACCTATTTATATGTTTCAAAAAGTTATTGATCATCAACGCCCTTTATCCAACATGTTTTATTTTTTTAAAATATGAGTTTGAGCTCCTCCATAATATTAACATTAAACATCCCCAAAACGTGTCTGAAAAGTCCTCTTCTGTCCTTTTGAACGTAAACACACTCCGAAAGTTTTTGTCAAGCGTATTTCCAACTTCACTCGTCTGAAACCACCTCCAGCAAAATATTCACAAACATTAGTCTAAGAGCATTTCCTGGATTCTTTATGGAAGAGGATTAACCTGCAAATCACTTCGTTTATAAGATTAACAGACAGAAACGTCAATGCCAGACACAGATTTCTTGCCAGAGGTCTTGAGGTTAAAAAATGCATCTTTAGTGCGTTGCATATCAAACACATGGTTGGTGAAGTTCTGCTATCACTGAAGAGTCTCCAGCTTTATTACAGATTTGTGAATATAGTCTTGCAAGACTGCTTTTTTTTTTTTTAAACACATGATGCAACATCAGGAGAAAATGTTCTGTTGAGTTTCTGCAGCCGTGATGGGAAACAGTGAATAATAGCATCAATTAAAGTCCCAATCACAGTGTGGCTGGATGGATGACGCACTCGCTGTCATCTACAGCTTGTTTTCATTCAGACAACACATTTAACTTGTTTCCTGATGTGCGTTTAAAAAGTTTCCATCTCTATTCTTTGCGCTTGCATCACTGAATCTGAAGGAACATTTAATCAACAACTGGTAACATGTTTGTCGCCTGACGGCCAGAGTCCATCTGTCCCGTATCCCTGAGTCATATCTGGACGCTGAGCTTTCATCCCCCGGTCGAAGAGAACACTGCGCTGGCTTCAAACCGTCATCGCCGAGTGCCAATCAAACCCCCCCCCCCCACACAGGACAACAAACACCCGGCCAACGTAAACACAGCAGATTGTAAACAGATGCTGTAATCTGGAGCATATGGACCATAGAGCGTGATGTCATCTGGATTCTCCCTTTAATGCTGAGGTTAACACGCGGCCCACAATGCTCTGGGGCTGATCCGTCCACACGTCCATCCATTATCCATCATCCATCCGTCATCCACCCACCTAACCGTCATCCATCCATCATCCATTCATCGTCCATCCATCTGTCATCCATCCATCTAACCATTATACATTCATCATCCATCTGCCATCCATCCATCATCCATCTGTCTGTCATCCATCTATCATCCATCCATCTATCATCCATCTGTCACCTATCCATCAATTCATCCATTATCCATCATCCATCCATCCATCCATCCTTCGATCCATCTAACCATCCATCCTTCATTCATTTGTTATCCATCCATCTGTCATTCATCCATCCACCTAACCATCATCTATCCATCATCCACCCATCATCCATCCATCCATCCATCCATCCATCCATCCACAGACAGGTTTTGTGTATCATCGTTTCCATTTCTTTATCATTTTGAAGGATGAAGGACGATTCAGGTCCAGAGGGACACTAAAACCAGTTCTTTAGTCTAAACCACCGGCCTTTGATAGTGAGAACTATCTGTGTACAGTAGGTGTCCACTCAGCTGGGTCCCTGGGGGCGGCAGGAGTTCAGTCCACTGGGTCTCGGGTTGGGGACCAGAGGGTGGCCAGTTCCAGACAGCCAGTTCATGTTGGTAACTTTCAGGGATCAATAAAGTTGATTTCGTGTCATTTCACCCCCAGCTTCACTGCATGAGGTCAGAACTGTGACCCCCATCAACGGGTCTTGACTGATTTGTAGTTTTAGTGGCGTATAAACGACTGATTGGATGTGTTACTGCACACACACACGCACACGCACACGCACACGCACACGCACGCACACACACACACACACACACACACACACACACACACACACACACACACACACTATTTCTGAGGTGTCTCTGTGGTTTTATTAAATACTGCTTAATGCATCAATCAGAGCCGTTGTATAAACGGTGCTGACGGGCCCCAGGCTGTCCTGTGATAAACCCTGTGATGTCAGGAACACAAGTCTGAATGTGTCCCCCCACCCCCCCCCCACCCCAATACGACAAAGATCTGTGGCTCCTCTGTCTCCTCCTGCCCGACTCAAAGCTGCATTGTTCTCCTGCGAGAAATCAAAAACAATACGGAGCTTTAATTCTAAAATACATTTCAGCATTAGAGGCGCTGAGTGGATGGGAACAACATGTGGTCACCCCGGCTCCACGCACCCCCCCCCCCACCTCCCCTTCACGGTCTGACACGAAGCCTTTTCTTTTGTGGGTTCCACTCAACGCAATAAACATGCATTTGTTTGTGTTTTGTTTGTTTTCTGCCCCGACTATTTTTAAGTGATTGGTTTGAGAGGGAAAGTGAGAGATGATCCTTCCTGTCTGAGGGCGACAAACACACCAGAAAATGTCACGACTCTGTGGTCGGAGCTGCTGTGGAGATGTGACTCATCCTGTCTGGGTGTGGAGATGCTGCGATCTTTATCTCTCCTTCGTGGCGTCCCAGGAAACGTAGTTTGAGCTCCGGTTTAACCGTCACCTGGTCGTGCGTCTCCGCGGTGAAGACGTTCTGATTGGCGGCGACGCGTTACGCACACACACGTCTCGTTCCGTGGAAACTGTGGTGAAAGTTGCCCAATTGAGTTGCCCACACAGAAACACACACACACACACACACACACACATACAGCACCTCTGTGTGATGTTCTGACCCCACAGGGACGCGAACCCTCCCCACACTTCACCACCCATTCACTGAAGGTGCGCCTTATAGTGCGGAAAATAACGTAACTACTTCTTAGTGTTAAATAACTCTTGAATTTATTACTTATTCAAGTTACAAACGTGACAGTTACACAGAAAATAATATGTTTGTTTGTTTCTCTGTTCGAACATAAATCCTTTTAACTTGTCAGGTTATTAAACCCACAGAACTCCATCAATCAAGGATCAAACTATCAATCAATAAAGAAAAATAACATCAGACACAAGTTAGGACATTAACTTTATTTACGTTTTTGTCAATGTTAAAATCGGCTTAGTTACTAAAATGTAGATTTTGGTCAAAGTGCTCTCGCGGGCCACGTAAAATGATGTGGAGGGCCACATTTGGCCCCCGGGCCTCGAGTTTGACACATGTGATCTACACTGTTTCACAATTCACGCATCTGGTTCTGTCCCAAGCTGAGTGTGAACGTATCGCGTAAACACGATCCCGGCGTTAACTGCGTCCCCGTGGGGCTCCAATAACCAGCGAGGGGTTCGTTCTGGAGGAACCGGTCAGAGGCTCCATCTCTGGGGTCAAAGGTCCCCAGAAGAAGCGTCCACCAGAAGACACACAACCGCCGGAATCAGCGCACATCTCTGGCCGCATCGATCAGTGGAAAGCTTCTCTTCTGATTCACATCTGCTTCTGATGATCACAATGTGAAACCGCACAGGCTTGGCAGAGAGCGCAGAGCCGCGGCCCCCGCCAGCGCTTTTACCGCAAACTAACAAGCTGCCACGCAAAAGCCTCCCGACGCACACTTCCAGACTGAATTCAGGACCCTGTAATTAAGGAAATTCTCCATATTCTTCCTTCAGGTGCTTCGCTAACATCAAAGGCGCTGAGGGATGCGGCGGTGTCTCCGTGAACCGCACCTCCTCCCGCAGAAAACACCCGGGTCTCGGTCCCAAGGCGCAGGCAGCAGCCGCGGAAATCGAATTTATCGAGCGCCACTTTGTTACGCGCCACGTAGGACTTTGGTAGGTTCTCCTCCACCTGCCTGAGAGGAGAGCTCACCGGAGACGAGGATCAGATAAGAAAATTCCAGAGCAAAAAAAAAATTTATATATATATTTTTTCTCTTATATATATATTTATTTATTTTTTTGGTCTCTCACACACACACACACACACACACACACACACACACACACACACACACACACACACACACACACACACACACACACACACACACACACACACACACACATATATATACTGTATATATATATATACACATATACATATATATACATATATATATATACTGTATATATATACTGTATATATAAAATTTATTTATTTATTTATTTTTTGGCTCAGGGATTTTCTGATCTGACAAATGAAAAGTCCTCTGCACCAAAATCTGTTTCTGGAAATACATTCTTGACTGACAAACGTTAAAAAAAATAATGAAGGATGACATAAGGTGTGGAATATTTCCACAAATTTCACATACAGT
This sequence comes from Antennarius striatus, assembly GCF_040054535.1. NCBI lineage: Eukaryota > Metazoa > Chordata > Actinopteri > Lophiiformes > Antennariidae > Antennarius > Antennarius striatus. Next base: position 19,987,053 of record NC_090788.1, on the reverse strand, counting down.
ATTTTTTATTCTTTTTTTTCTTATTTTTTAAAAACACCACTTATTGCTCTTTAATTGGAATGTGAGCCCACAATGTCCAGTCATAGACTTGAAACAGAAGCTTTCAGTGTTTTTGTGATGCTGGCTGCTGTCCATCCAACATGACCGCTCCTCATCTTCATCAGTGATGCTGCGGCCCTCAGAGACCAGCTGAAAGTCCCCCTTCCAGCCCCGAGGACATTTGGTGTGCGTTTTGATGCTGGTTTGGATTTCACGTCAGAAAATCACCAAATCAGACTTCTTGTCTTCCAGGAGCCGAGCCAGATCCCGAGAGGCAGCTGACAGCGATTCTGTCTGCGCTGGAAAACTTCAGTCAGGGTTCCTCAATGTTTCTTTGGTTGATACTCAATAGATACTCAATAGATACTCAGTAGATGAGCACACAGACACAACTATTTATCTCTTTTCTGCTGAAAAAGTAGCTTCTTCCTTCAGCTAGATTCAACTTCTTTTGTTCATCTTTTGTCTTTCATTCACTTAATAAAGTTATATTTACATTGATCTTTGTTGTAGAATCGTGTATCAGGATTAATTTGACCCTATAATATTAAAACAAAAGGATTTGATAACCATATGAACTATAGAGTACGTAAAAACATCCACAAAATCACAAAGAGTAAATATATATTTTGAATAAATGCCATCCGTGAACTTTTAAACTTTTTGTTTCATGAACGTTTTTAAGGATTCTGTGTTCGATGAAAAAACGTTTCTCACTCTCGTCACAAACGTGACGGCGTTCATGTCTCACAGGTCTAAAGAGAATAAAGACGAAACCCTCCGTCGTCTGGTGTGCGTCAGCAGTCTGATAAAAAACGTTCATTAAGATCTTTATATCAGATTATAGACATGAGTCCAGCTTCAACTGGAGTCAAACTTTATGTGTCTGTTAAAAAAAAAAAAAAAGTACTCCAAAAACTTTATTGACATTAATTTATATGGAGGCATCAGAATTAGATTATGTGGTAGATTATTTTAAGTTGGTTTAAGTTAATAAAATGTTCTCTCTCCTTGATAAAAAATGTAAAATCATCTGCAAGAAGAGAAACCTGATGGAATAAAGTTGATATAATTAATTATAATAGTCAGTCAGTCACACTGACAAATGGGAAGGATTGAGTTGGACTTTTTACATTTATAAAATCAGTGAAGTGACAGATCGTCTTCCTGAGAGGTGGTAGATCTGATAATGAGGTGAGGCTCTGATTGTGTAACTCTCTTTATCTCCAACACACACTAGAAACACACGTCTGAACAAATCACAACTGGCATCCGGGTAGGAACGTGCTGGTTGTCGAGACACTGGCAGTTAAATCTAAATGTCACCCCCACCCACCCATAAAGGCAGGTACACTGACATGTATACTAACCTTCATATCAGCACTTTATATTACAATGTTAATTTTGTGAATATTTGTGTAACAAAAAGGATGTACCCCTCCCCTACTAAACATATATGTTTACTGTCCAGCAGTGTGAACTCATTGTTTTATAGTTTTTTTGCCCTTCTTTCACACTTTAAACAGACATTTTCCCATCATTCCCTCCTCTGATAGCTCATCTCCCACTAGTTTTTATTTCCGTCATTTCATTTTCTTTAGCAAATCAGTTTTTAAAAGACGTTTGAAGGATCCCAAGATGTTTGGAAACTTATATTAACAGTAAACCAGACCATAACAGCTATTCCTGTTCATATGTAATCTATTTGAAATCATTTCCGTGCTTTAAACAAAATTTTAAGTATATATAGAATGCATTGGAGCCAGCTGCCTATCTAGACCTCATGGATGTATTTGGGGTCCACAAATCTTTATTTCTCTTATCATTAACAAGTCATTCAGACCAACTCAAACTGAATCACTTAAGTCTGTGGTTTGGGCTCCTTTTAAACGTTTTATTCTATTTATCCTCACTAAAACAAACATCCTAAGTGCATCCAGAGAGGCTCATAATCTCAGCACGTTCTTATTTAACGAAACTTAATTCATGAGGCATGTCGTTCAAAGAAGCTTCATAAATGCCTCGAAACAACAGGACTACAAGTATAGAAAGCAAATTAAGTGATTAGAAAAAGGGTTTATACAATTTAGAGTTATATAAAAAAAAAAAATTTCTACTTTCTGATGGGTTCCCAGGGCAAACATGAAATATGTATTTATCTTTTTTTTTTTTTCAATCAAGATGGTTTTGTATATCAAAGGAAAACAAAAAAAACGGACTGTAATTGCACGTTCCAGCAGATGTAATTCATACAGTCAACATTCATTCAGCCAGGATTTGTCATCCTGGATGAACACCATCAGTCAGGAAGCCCAGTTCTGCGTCTCCTCGGTCCCTCCGACTCCATCTGTGATGATGGAGCCTCATGTCACAAAGAATCGACAAAACCCTCGACAGCTACTCGTCACCGCGACATTTGAACTGAACGTCACCCAAAGTCACGCCTCAGAAAAAGTTTGTTTTCTTCTGCATGTAGAACAACCAGATAGATCCGATGATGAGACGTGTGTGGTGACACGTTTGTATCGTGGCACCAGAGCCCTGTAATCTCCCCCGTCAGGAAAACCAGAGCAAATTGGCAATTCAAGCTGGCCACCGGTGTAAATCATCATCATGACCCCGAACGTTCAGGAGCGCACAGAAGAGGCCTGGGAGAGGCTGCTCCAGCGCCGCCTTCACAAACTGGAAAAAGAGACATTTAAAATTTTAAAAATTACATATTCAGCCTTTGAATCACTAATTTATTTTCCTACACAAATTCACAAATTTCCCAGTTTGTGATTATTAAAGTTACTCGCAGTTAATGCGTTCCAGGACCACCCGCAAATTAAGAAATTCTGCGATATTGAACTATTTATCTTATTATTTATGCTAATTTAAGCTTTTAATACTGATATTAAACCACCTTCTATCTGTATTTTTCTTTCCTCACACTCTTATAGACATTTTAAAACACTTTTAGGTGTTTCTTAATACACGGAAGTGCGTTGAGACTCACAGAACGCAGCACACCTCTGGATGCTGTCAGCCAATAGAATGCGTGTACGGTATCATGTGACCCCCTACTAAAAAATCCATGATGAGGTGAAGCCGTGCATCTTGAAGCGCGAATGCACGAGGGATTACTGTATATCTAACATCATCTAATCTAATCTAATCTAATCTAATCTAATCTAATCTAATCTAATCTAATCTAATCTAATCTAATCTAATCTAATCAATTTATAAGAAAACAAAATATAGATATATATATACATATATAACTTGAGAAGCATGTACGAAAATATACAATACAAAATAAATACTATAATAGAATAGTCTTGATCATTTTAAAATGCACCCAGAAATCATTCCGTGTTCACCAGATGTGCATCGGGTCTGTGTTTTATGACTACGTACAGACAATTATATTTTATTAAGTAGCTGAACAGCAAGACAAAGAAGGTCAATTCATCTGATTTCATTCTTGTTTTTTTGTTCAACATGTTTTTCTAATGAAAGTGTGAAAAAACAGAATAAAACAGGAGAGAGAAAAGACTAAAAAACACAACATGAAGTGGCAAATAGAGTATATAAAGAAGAGATGGTGAGAAACAGACGGATGCGCAAGAGGAGCGGAGCCAGAGCGGACCGGTTCGGTTCCAGTTGGCGATCTGGACTCATGTGAGTCTCTAAATGAAGTCAAAACCATCAAAGCTTGAGGTCTGGGGGCTCAAAGTCACTTCAATTTCCAACTATTTCCCACAGCCTTTCATACACTGCCAGCCATTTATTTGTTTTGGATTAATGTAATTAACCCCCCCCCTCACCCACCCCCCACCCCCACCCCAACAGTGTCACACAGAAGAGAAGTCACAGTGAACAGATCACGAGGCCTCAGCGTCTCAGCGTCTTACAGACGTCTTATAGACAAACGCGAATATTCCTGCTAAGCAAGCACGTCCAAATATGGTCATTGTGCATATAATATGAAATATATTTTATATTTTAATGGTTTAATGATGATTCAGTCTCAAACCTGAAGCTTGAGCATCAACCGTCTCCTCTCTGGGATCTTTATATCTCCAGAAGTCATCGTTAGATGTTGTGTGAATATGAAATTTGTTACTGTTGCAGCCATAAAAATGCAGTAAAAAGTCTCATCAGTCCAGAGGGTTTCTGTTTGGAACGCTGCAGTCAGAGCAGACAAACCAAGATCTGAACTATACGCTGAGGATCTTGGGGATCAAACCCAGATGGGATCATTTTTTCAAAGCCAGCAGTGAATAATGAGCTTTGTGATTCAATCTGAACTAGAATAATGTGAGGCTTTGCTTTAGTCTAATTCTTCATGCGCTAACGTGCTGACATCAGCTTCATCACAGAGTTGTGGTTGTCTTCATCTGCTCGATGAGGTGCCCTCAGCTCCAGGGAGCGGACGCAGGCCTCGATTGTGGAGGAGCAGAAGAGGGTGCGTTCACACCTCCCGATCCACCGGATCAGTTTCTGTTTCTTACCTCCAGAGGTCAGTCTAGTTCTCTGCGCCGGCAGCGATTGACCACCTGAACACAAGAACGACCACCAGGCTGCAGGAACAGGACGCTTCTCTTTGCAGATGACACTTCTCTCTATATTATTATTTAAGTAGTTGCAGGGTGAACTAGTGTGCTTCACTTTTAAAAGGATAAATAAAAGGAACACATACAACATGCATGCCATGTGTTTCTGCATGTGCTGTCATTTATTTTGCATTTTTATCTTTTTAACATCTTTTAAAAATCAAACACATCAGCAGTAAAACTGATGTTTCCTCTGGTGTTTAACAAACATGGATAGAAAAAGATCCAACAAACATGTTTCCATTAAAAAACCTGAAGCTGGTGCAGCCAGAATTATATTTCAGTCCCGTTCTCTGCAGGACTTCATGTAAATGTGGGAAATTATGAGAGTGAGATGATCTAATAGTGGATTTTATTTCCTTTGGTGAATTTCTGTGTTTGTAACCTTCTGTAAACCACCGTCTTAATTGAAGCAATACAGTGGTTAAACGTTAGTAAAAGAAATCATATAATTAAATGTGATTCACTACACTTAGTAGGAATTATTTGGCATCGGTTTTACTGCAGCTATAATGAGGTTTTGTCTCTTTTACTAGAAGAAGACTCTTTCTGTTGATGACTCAAACCAACTCACAAAATGAATTAGGGATACAAATGGAGAGAAGCACTTAAAATTATTTCCAAAATGATTCCCAGATTAAATGAAAGTGAAAAGCTTTGATAGTTTTTCCTTTCGCCGGAGCGGTTTGCAGAAGTCCTCTCTCTGCCTCCTGTTTCCACGGCCGGTGCCAGATTCCTGTAGAAAACACAAAATTGCCAGGATGTTTTCTTTGTCTTGCACAACACTCCCTACATGTGACCTTGGCTTCAGACGAGGCGCTTTGGGCTCTCTGATGTTAAGGAAACTTAACAACAACAAAGGATGAGCTGTTTTTATGCTCCGTCTATCTGCATGTTCTCCTTTCTTCATTTACTTCACAATGAAATGTTTTGCAGCCTGGGCGTCGGGCTACCGAGCAAGAAACGACACACAAACACACACAGGAATGCTGGGAAATTCAAATATTTGATTGTTATGTTTGGCACAAGCGGGGAAAAAGGTGACATTATTGTTAAGCATCAGTTTCCTGTAAATTAACAAAATATTCTAAACACTATTTCCTGTATCGATGCATGTAGAAAAAGTTGTATCAAGACGATATAAAAATGAAATGTGATTATTATTCATAAGAATTTACATTCTTCCCATCAGCATGTCAGAATAAAGGGAATAATTTAAAACTTCTAATGTCCACCTCCTGGATTTTACCTACTTCACTCTGGGTTTGGATGTTTTATTCCTGAGCATCTCATCTGAGCATCTCCTTCTTAGTCATTTTTATTCTAAACATCAATTAGAAATATTATCAAATCAGAAACAGGTCTGTAGATTTTTTTTTTCATCATCAGCAGATTTACTTTTTTCCTGAGTATCGCTTTGCAGAAATGTTATTTTCATATTATTATCATCTGATAGCAGGTGAAAAATGTTTTTAAAAAAAAAAATTTAAATAATGAATTTATTTTTATCACAAGTCTTCCTTTCATTTGTCATGTCCTCATTTTTTAAATTTCATATGATCCAATAACTTATTTCATCACAGACACTGTAGACCAGCTTTAAATAGAGACACAGACGTGTTTGTTAATGAACTGTCACGGTTTTAGGGTCCAGCTGCACCCCCAGTTCACCACAAAGTGTCACCTTCATTTGTGTGTGAAAAAATTAGTTACACATGTTTGTGACCAGGTGCCTCATTTTGGCTGATAAAGATCCAAAAATCTTAGTTTTTGAGTTCATTTTTTTTAATATTTTTCCCTTATTTAATATCACATTTTCAGGAAAAATCTAGCGGAAACAAAAAAGAAAAATACTCAAAAAATGAAAAAGAATAACTTTTTTATTCCTTAATCTTTCTCTTTAATTGTGAATTCTTGTTGTATCGATGGAGCTTTTTTTTAAAAAAAATTTTTTTTATCAAAGTTGTGTTCAACAGAATTAAAAAGCTCTTAATGTGAATCAGCCAGCCTGGTTAATTGCAACTTTACCATAAGTATTTTGAATAATGCTTAATGTGTGTGTGTGTGTGTGTGTGTGTGTGTGTGTGTGTGTGTGTGTGTGTGTGTGTGTGTGTGTGTGTGTGTGTGTGTGTGTGCGTGCATGCGTGCGTGCGTGTGTCTGCACATACGTGTAGTGTGTAAAATTGTACATGTGTTTGCTGCTTCAAAGCAGATGTTTGTCTGCACATATGTATCCACCTAATGTGGAGTCGATCCTGATTCCTTGATCTTCAACTGCATGGACAGGAGCACGCACACACACACACACACACGCACACACACACACACACACACACACACACACACACACACACACACACACACACACACACACACGGCCTTACACACCCACTCCTCAAACCTAAACAATGATCCATCATATGAATCCACATCCTCCTCTGGGCCACATCAGTCCCTTTGCTGTGGAAAAACTGATCCCAGAATTGGCTGCTAACTGTCAGCTGCAGGACGGCGAGCCGCCCACTCACCACTAGAAAGAGACCACTGTGGATGCAGGCATTTAATGGGGCAGCTATCAGAGTAAATGGAGGCTTAGCTTGAGAGCGCTCTGATCTGGCTCTAGATTTATAACGCCACTTTAAAAAAGGAAAAGTCGAGCGAACACAATGGTGGATTTGTCCAGGCTGTAATTGTGATTTTAGTTTTTAGTTTTGCTCCTTGTCATTGTGAATGGTGCAGCATGTCGCTGCTGTCATGGGAGGTTTGTGTGTGTGTGTGTGTGTGTGTGTGTGTGTATGTGTGTGTGTGTGTGTGTGTGTGTGTGTGTGTGTGTGTGTGTGTGTGTGTGTGTGTGTGTGTGTGTGTGTGTGTGTGACTACACATTATCAACCATGTGAGGCCCTTTTGTGACTAAATCATTAGTCTTCCCCCCACCGGTCACACACTAGTGTCTTTAACTCTCCTCCAGCCCCTTGGCGACCGACATGTGGATGGATGAATGAATGGATGGATGGACGGTTGGATGGACGCACGGATGGATGGATGGATGGATGGATGAATGGGAGACTGAAACATTGTGGTGTTGGTTTAGTTTGTACTGGTTAAAAGTTACTTATTTTGCTGATGACTGTTTTTATTATGCTGCAGCTCAAAGCGCGTCAGGATGCTATTTTAGTCATTTTCTTGTGGTCTCACAGTTAAGAGCAAATTATTACTTTACTTTTTTTCCCTCCCATAATCCTTTAGAATACAGGTGTCAAACTCAAGGCCCGGGGGCCAAATGTGGCCATGAACACATCATTTTATGTGGCCCGCGAGAGCATAAAAGGTTAAAGTGTTTTAAAAAATAATACTTTTTTTAATAATTATAATAAAAAAATTGTATTTATATTATAACGGAGAAACATATTTTTTCTGTGCAACTGTAATATTTGTAACTTGAATAAGAAATAAAATCCCTGTTATTTAACAATAAGTAGTACAGTAGTTACATTTAGTTACATTTATTAGTTCCATCTGGCCCTTAGAGGACAGCCATGATGCTGATGTGGCCCCTCAGTGAAAATTAAATTGATTAGAATCTAAAAAAGCACTGGAAGTTAAAAAAAAAAAAAGAGAAACACATTATAGAAAAATTAAACTTCTGCTGAGACAGACTTTAAACCCGATCACAGAGGCGATGACCCCGAGAGACACGAAAACAGAAGCTCCACAGATGGACGGATGCTGGAGACGACTGTCCCGTTTCATGCCTTCTGGGCAGAACCTTCATCAGACATGAAGTTTGGCCTCTCTGGCTGCGGTGAACGCACCGACCACTAATATCAGGTTGGTTGGACGGAGGAGAACAACAGAACGGCCACAGGAACCAGACAGCTGCTGCTGCCGGATCGCAGCGCGCTGCAGGAAGAATTAGCCACTGGCGTCATAAAAAGCAGCCGTCGTACAAATGACACTCCTAACGACGCTGAAACCGCCGGCGAGCTGCAGGCGTGGCTGCTGGGAGAGCAGCCCGTGTCGTCTGAAGGGTGACGCCATCACGTGTCACTGGAGCCAGTGTGTGGACTCCATGGTGAAATTAACATTATTTTTAACGTTCTTCTGTTGACGACTCGGACAAAGATCAATGTTTTTGTCCCGAGGCCTAAGGGTTAAGCCTATTGCTCTGCTCCATGTGGCACATTAAATCGTTTTAGTCATACAGTTTCATCTCATCATGTAATTTCATTCCATTTTACTTCCACATTTAAATCCTTTCAAAAATGTGTCCGTCTGAACTTTAAGTGGGATGGTTTGAACTTCTCATTGACACGTTTCTTTTTTTTTTTTTATTGTTGTATTTTTCTGTGTTTGTTCTGTTGTCAAATATAATACATAGATAAACTTTTTAATTTTTCATTTGCTTTTATATTATATTATATTTCATGTTATAAAAATGTACTGATGATGATGTCCTGTGCCTCATGTGGCCACACCCCTGTGGGGGATAATTTAATTCACATGTATCCAACTCAAGGCCCGGGGGCCAAATGTGGCCCTCCACATCATTTTATGTGGCCCACGAGAGCATAGAAGGTCAGTGTCTAAAAATTAATAGGTCAAAAGTGTGCTATGACCAAAAACTACATTTCCCACAATGCCGTAATTCAGCCCATTTTAACTTTGACAAACATGTTTTGAACAAAGTTAATGTTGTAACTTGTGTTTGATGTTATTTTTCTTTATTGATTGATAGTTTGATCCTTGATTGATGGAGTTCTGTGGGTTCAATAATCTGACAGATTAAAAAGATTTATGTTAGAATAGAGAAACAAACATATTTTTTCTGTTTAACTAAATGTTTGTAACTTAAATAAGTAATAAATTCAGTTATTTAACATTAAGGAGTAGTTACATTTATTTACATCACACTGAGTTACATTTAGTTACATTTGTTAGTTACTTCTGGCCCTTTGATTACAGCCATTGTGCTGATGTGGCCCTCAGTGAAAATGAGTTTGACACCCCCGATTTAATTAGAATTGACCTTGAATTCTCCTTCGTCCTCATGGTGAACACGTTCTAACTTGTGAACGGTGCTTCATACAGTCTAATTGTTCTCCAGCAGCAGACCCAGGAGTGTGTGAGTAACACCCAACTGGAGAAGCAGAACTAAACATCCGTTGTTTTCTTGACTCCTTGATTTTAGAACTTCGTCCTCCATCCTGTCGGCTTGTTGAAGCCTCACTGTCTCCGTTAATATGGGATGTTTCCATCAGTCCGCGCTGCAGAACTTCTGTGGTTTGGTGTGTGAGAGATCGGAGTCATTTGATGCAAACCTAATGTGTGAAGCTTTAAATAGCAGAGGCGTCACTTCAACACTATTTTCAGCTTCTTCTGTTCAAAAAGTGTTTGGGGCTGCATGTGTGCACACTCATGTTCCACATCCACGTGTGTGTGTGCATGCGTGTGTGTGTGTGTGTGTGTGTGTGTGTGTGTGTGCGTGCGTGCGTGCGTGTGTGTGTGTGTTAGGAGTGAATGACTTGGCTCCACATCAAACGCCCCTGCGAGTCTCTGCATTAACGAGGTTCTTTGTTCCTGCCTCCCAGATTACAGCACGTCTCCCCCATGCTGCCAGTCAGCAGTGTGTGTGTGTGTGTGTGTGTGTGTGTGTGTGTGTGTGTGTGTGTGTGTGTGTGTGTATAAGGGAGAGAGAGTGTGAGGAGGGCACGGTAACCTGTAGACCAAAGGCCAAGGTCTCCTCCTCCTCCTCCTCCTCTTCATCATTATCATTCTCATGTAATGGAAGCAAACAGAAATGTGAGCCAGAAACTACAGCTTTATTTTATTCCCTCACTGAATAGTAAAAGAAAATCTTTTAATCCACAGAGAAAACAATGATTCTGAGTTCTGGTAAATGTTACATATTTAAACCCACTTTATGAATTTATTTATTTATTAATTAGTAAAGTATTTTTAATTAATTCTAAATTAGAATCTAAGTTTTAAAAAAAAAGTGTTTCCAATTAAATAAATGTAGTTTGAAAAAAAAAATTAATTAAATTAAATTTTGACCAAGTTATCTCACAGTAAATTTTGTACAGTATATATACTGTGTGTGTGTGTGTGTGTGTGTGTGTGTGTGTGTGTGTGTGTGTGTGTGTGTGTGTGTGTGTGTGTGTGTGTGTGTGTGTGTGTGTGTGTGTGTGTGTGTGTGTCTCCTCAGACCTGTTTCTCATAAACTGGTGTATGATTTGTTCATGCTCGTCTTCTTAAAGTTGGTTCCGACCACAGCAGCGGCGGATGGCTGCGCTTCAGGATGATTCCTGTTCCACACACAGATAGAGATGGTTTGCATTAAACTAAAGGGTTCATCTTCTCCAATTCAATCGGCAGAGAAATGGAAAAGGGATGGAAATATAAGAGACAAACCTCAGAGAGGAAACTCAACAACCAGTCAATCAGAAAAACATTGTTATACTGTACATATCTTCAGCCTTTTGGATTCCGTCTAACCTTCCATTAACATAAATGAATCTACGGTACAATATTTTTTGCACTATAAGGTGCACCTTCAATGAATAGTCCATTTAAAAACTTTTTTTCATATATAAGGCCCACTGGATTATAAGGCGCACTGTTGATTTTTGAGAAAATTAAAAGCTTTTAGGTTAGAAAATACTGTAATTCCTTAAATACATAGTAGACTGTCTTCATAATCTACTTGAAATAATTATTTACTTTTGTTTTTCATTATCAAAACAACTTTTTACTTGTATTATTAATGATATTTTAGCAGCGTCTGAACTTCTGACTCGAGTTGTTGTTTGTCTCTGAGCTTCCCAGGATGAGATAAAAATTCTAATTCATCACATTTTTCGATCACGCACCGGATCCAGAGGCATAAAAAGAACGGTTCTTCATCCGCTGATGCTCTGCTGAAGACCAGTGTTGTGTTTATGAAGCTCTGTTTATGTTTGTTGATTTCACCTTCAAAGCCCTCCGCAGATCTGTGATATCAGCTCATGAATGTTTGATAAGGAGCTAACGAAGAGTTAAAGGGACTTGGTTCTGCTGGAGCCGGAGACAGGCACAAATCAGCAAACATCCAAAGTAGAACTTGAATGAGCCTCATTATCCGGGAGAAGATGTGAAGTTCTTCTTCTCTTTTTTTTTTTTTTTAAACTTCTTTTATAAATTTTGTTTTATTTTGATGAGCTGGGAAATCATCCACTTTTAATTTTCACACATGCAGAGCAGGTTTCAGTGTCTGTGGGAGGTTTTTATGCTCGCGGACGCGCTAACGGCGACGTCTGGGGGAAACATTTGTTGGTCTCAACACGTAAACCTTTTTTCCTGGTGGCTGATGTTTCCGTCTCTCTGTAACATTTTCTGAAACTAGTGTTTTAAAATTCTGAGATAACCCAAAGGTCATGAGATTGAAAACCAACCTTGAACTACTGGAGTTTTAGTTCGAATAAAATCATTTTTGCAAATATTTCGAGGGCTTTCGCTGCAGAAAAACTCAAATGTTGCAATGATTTGTTGAGGTTCCACATTGCTGGCTGGATGCTGCCTTGAAGGACATGGTTTTGATTGTAGGAAAACTACCAATAAAAAGCACACAAGTGGTTCCAGTTAAGAGCTCTTCACTTAGATGTGGCTTAACCCCAATGAAAGGACATGATTTAATTACTCTGCAGCTTTTAATGTGCCTGATGTTTCTTTAGAAAGCACAGTATATAATCTCTTTTTGAACCAACTGTGATTCATCTTTTGGGGGAAAAAAAAAAAAAAAAGCACGTTAACGAAGGAACATTCTCCCCGCTGATGATTGAGCAACGGAAAGCGAGCCATTGAAATGATTTCCTCGTTCAATCAAGCCCTGATGCTGACAGTAGAGTTTATGTTTGTGTTTTGTTTTTTTTTACACAGAGTATCATCCTTCATTTGCAGAGCATCTTTCAGGACCACACAATAACATCCATCTCCTTTTATTCTCCATTGTGAGACTCTCAAAACATTTGGGGTTTGTGGCCCCTGGGGGTCTGGAAATGCTCTCAACCAAATGTATTAGCTGCAGGCTGTGGACTGGTTTTAAATATACTGACATCTTGCTGATACTTTCAAAATGTGTACGCCTGTGGTCATCTAGGTGTAGCCTGTACACACACCCTGATAATGATGATGCATCATGCTGACCAGAACACACACACACTTAATTTGGATTTGGATTGTAATCCCGGGAGTCACAGGTTGCATAAACTGTTAGTGAGGCGTTCACCAGCATGATGCTATTTTCCCTGTGTTTTGTTTTTAAACATGAGGAAAAATATATATCAAATTATTCACAAGAATAAGGTTTAATGACCAAATAAGGGTGAAAATGAGATATCAGTGCATAAATATGCAATTTTGTGTTCATGACTCCTCTCATTTAACCTGCGATGTCTCACAGGGCCCGGAGCCTGAAGTTGTGAACCACTGGTTTAACAAACTAGAGCTGTTCTTTGATACTCTCCCAATGACACGTTCAGCTAGCGTTGCACTTTGTTATAATAAATATGTTTAACACATGTTTGTTCTCAGCATTTAATTGTTAGCATTGTTGCAGAATTAGTTGCTCTGCTTGATTAAAAAAATACACACGACTTGAGCCATTTTACACATTTGCATGTGTGTAAGGAGCTCACACTGGCTTTATATATATATATATATATATATATATATATATATATATATATATATATATATATATATATATATATATATATATATATATATATATATATATATATATATATATATATATATATATATATATATATATATATATATATATATAGTATATATATTCTCGCATTCTATTGGCAGATGGCATCCTGAAGTGTGCTGTGTTTCGTGAGTCTCAGACTTATGTTAGACACAAAAATGCTTTAGACAGTCTATCAGACTGTGGGAAAAGGTAATACAGATATATATAAAAATAAATTTTATATATATATATATATATATATATATACAGTATATATACACAGTATATATATACAGTATATATATATATATATACTGTATATATATAAATACTGTGTACATACACACACACACCTGTATATATGTATCTCATATATACACACACCTGTATATATGTATCTCAGATGATGTCTGGTTACATGACTATAATCAGAGCTGGAGATTAAAGAGGATGATTAAGGTGAAGAAACGCAGCACCATAAATATGACTAAAATGTTCGCGTGCGAGTGTGTGTGTGTGTGTGTGTGTGTGTGTGTGTGTGTGTGTGTGTGTGTGTGTGTGTGTGTGTGTGTGTGTGTGTGTCAGAGCGTGGCCTGCAGCCCTGGATGAACCTGTGAACTGTGTGATGACTGTGTTTAACGATCAGCAGAGTTTTGTGGGAACTCGGCTGGAGCTCAGGAGGCGGCGTGGCAGGAGAGGTGCTGCCTCTCTGGAAAAACAGCTGTCTATATTTAATCAAGATGGGTAAACAAGGAGTTTAAACAACTCATTTATAATTTAGATTTGCATACATTAAAACTGCTCATTTTAATCTTTTTATTAATATGCATCAACGATATGATATAAATATGCAGTTTTATGCAAATAACAGGCCCATTTTATGTTTGTATTTAATTCTGTTTCCCAGCTGTGGATCATCATTTTCATTCAAGACAACCGACTCAGATTAAGCCGCGTATTAAGTCACAGCATGGGAGTGTATAAATATTTCTCAATTAAAAACTCTGAAGACCAGCTACGCTACTGTATCAGCATTAAAAATGCATTGGCATTGGGAGGAACTTAGGGGAAGGCAACTTAGCAGTACGATAAGAAATCAGAACTTCAGTCTACATCTTTGAAATGTTTTTTTTTCTTCTCCTCCTCCATTCCAGTCCTCGCAACATCCACTTTTTGCTGTTCTGAAGACGGTTACAAAATCTGGGGGATGTACGGATGCTGTGTATCAGTTATTTATTGATGAGCATCCGCGTTTTCTGGTGTGTGTTTTTTTTTTTTTATAGAATGTCCTACATTGTTGTTGGTTTTTTGCATTTTCTGTTCATGCAAATGAGAAATTATTGTTTTAGTTTGATTTTTTTTTTCTTCAAAATTCAAAATGTGAGCACAACCAGCTGAAGAGTGTGACAACAGCCACCATAAAAGGACAGCTGGAACAGGATTAAAACTCACAATGCATAATCATCAAAGACTAACTAACTTTATGATGATAACAGCCCTGAAACGTTTCAAACCAGCTGCATTTCTGCTATTTTGAATAATAGATGTTTGATTATGTTTTCTAGGTAGAGCTGTCCCTGTTACTAGTTCACTGTCACGTCATGGGTGTTGGGTGGATCAGTCCCAGTGAGAGTGTACTGGGTTTCAAGCCCACAGGACCCCTGTGTCTATCACAACGGAGGACGTGTTACCATCACACACAGCCTGCATGTTGTACATCCATACATCAGCAGGTTTATTGTGTTTATTTGCAGGTTTTCACCCCCTCTTTCGTCACCATTCACCTTGTTGTGTTCATCATGTCCATGTTTATGCGGTCCACTGAACGATGTGACGATAAAAGAACAATCATTCATTAGGAATGGGTCTTTAAGGCCTAACAGAAGGTGATAAATTTTTTAGTCGTCAATTTCTTTTTAAAGCTGTAAAAGAAATATCAATTAATATTTTAAGTTGTGTACTCAGAATAACAAGTGTATTTTTTTGTCTTTTTAAGCTACTTCCAGTTGCATTCAGTGACAAAAAAATAAAGAGATTAACTTTGAAAATATGTTTGAGATTTTTCAAATGTCTATTTTTGTAGTACCAACTTCAGCCACAAGAGGCGTGAGAACGACATTGAGCTTTGCTCTTATGAAAACCAGCTCTTCTACCTGCCCTGTTTTCACCTGCGTCCTCAGAGGGTCACACCTGTCAATAAATAAGAGAATCCAGGATTTTTTTTAAACAATCTTTGAAATAACAGTTTCATTTGCTTGAAACTTTAGTGGTGGTAAATTTGTTTTTGTGCACGTCTGCATATGAAATAAAAATATGTATTTGTCTGATATGAATGCTTAGCTGTTGGAAATCTAGTAATTGGGCAATGAAAGGGATTTTTTTTTTTTTAATAAGAGGTGGGCTAAAGGAGATTGTAGGTGGAGAAAGGCGCTAGAAATAAAATATATAAACGATTTCAATCAGAATTCCAACTGCAGTTTCACCCTACTTACGTCACAGAGAATTATGCTTTTCAATATTGAATAATTAAATTGTTTTCAGGAATTGAATCAATTGAACAAAATATCAGCAGACAGGAGTTCATACTCATGTATATGGAAATAAATGGAACTACATCAAATATGAAAGTGCAGTACTTAAATAAAACTACAGTAGTACCTCAACATATGATTTATTTGAGATACAAGTTGTTGCTCTGTCCTTATTTTTGTTGGACATATGAGCAAAATCCGAGAGCCGTGCTTCAAGACACCACTGCTAGTCGGCGGAGGGATATAACATGAGCTGCCACCGGATCTCGTTCTTTCCCACATGTTGGCGGATGGATACATCAGCTGAGACCGGATCTCGTTCTCGTTAGTGGAGTAAAGACGTAGCTCATGTATTCTTGTGACTTTTGCGTTTCTTTTCATAGTTTATCATTGTTTATGTAACTTATATATAATAAGTTACATTAAAAAAAAATAAAAAAAGTTTTTTTTTTCAGAATTTAGAGGGTTTGGTGCTTCTTTGCAAAGCTGGAAATGATTCAAATGATTTTAGTTATTTTAAATGGGGAAAATATGTTTGACTTAGAGCTCAGTGATGAAACAAATTAAACTCATATTTGCAGGTTCTACTGTAAGTTCTATTATAGGTTCTACTGTAGTTACTTTCCACCTGTGTAACTAAGAATTACATTTGAAAGGCAGCAGCTCCGTTTACACCCGGGTTGGAGGTGGTGGTGTTGGGGGGGCCGTGGATGTGGCGGAGCCGCCCCTGTGGGGTCCCGGGCACTGCCGTGGAGCCGCTTCGGGGAGGTACTGTCTCTTTAAGAGGCTCAGCCCTCCGCGGGAACCAGCGGACAACCCCCAGCAAGTCATCGGACCTGTCAATCACCCGCGCGGCGCCCTTTGATGTCGGGACTCCTAGTCTGGTCTCGAGCTCAAACGTGCTGCGTTCACTTGTTGGAGAGACGGTAGTTCAGTTCCCTCCGCAGCGCAACTTTCTGCCGCATGTTCCTCTGTGTGTGCTGGGGGGGTTTCTGCACTTCGCCCCGGGACTGAGGAGATTTAACTTAAACAACTCCGGTGTTTTTATTTATTTATTTATTTTATTTTTTATTATTGTTGTTATTCTTTTAAAGTGTGTCACGCACCGCCGGGTTGGTAGGGGGGAGAAGACATGCCTCAGCTCAGCAGCGGCGGCGGGGACGATCTGGGGGCGAATGATGAGATGATTGCGTTCAAAGACGAGGGGGAGCAGGAGGAGAAGATCCCGGAGAACGCCTTCACGGAGGGGGACCTGGCCGACCTCAAGTCCTCCCTGGTCAACGAGTCGGAGATCAACCAGAGCCCCAACGCAGCGGTCAGTGTGTGTGTGTGTGTGTGTGTGTGTGTGTGTGTGTGTGTGTGTGTGTGTGTGTGTGTGTGTGTGTGTGTGTGTGAAGTGGGAGAAACTTCACTTTACTCAGGTGTTGAATGAGAGAAAAGGGCGCAACTAAATGCCTCTGGGGTATCAGCTGTGGATGTGTGTGTGTGTGTGTGTGGGGGGGGGGGGGGTTGCGGGATGGGGCAGAGGTAGCGGGGGTGTTTACGGGACCCGTCGGGGTCTTTGACGGAACTTGTGTGGCTCTTTGGACGGAGTTCCGGGGGAGAGTTTGACCCGGTGTTTGTGTTCGGTTCCCCGCAGGCGGTCCGACGCGCGCAGGCGGAGCAGCGGGGCTTCGCGGAGAAGCACCGGGAGCATCTGGACGGCGGTAAGCACACACGGCCGCTCCGCCTCCGGTAACGGCGGACAGGGGGGGACCGGGGGTCCGTCCACCGGGGGACCGGGGGTCCGTCCACCGGGTCACGTGCTGCGACCTCACTAACTTCAAAGAGCGCTTCAGGTGTAAAAGGCCCACGATGTGTTCAAGACTGTAGGAATTTATCACACTTCTATCACCTGAGGTGGGGGGGGGCTTGAAACGAGCACCTACCAGTAGAAAAGTGACTTTAAAAAAAATCTTTACTAGTTTTTATTAGGAAGAGAATGTTTCAATATTATACAGAATTTAAAAAAAAAAATATTTTCTCCATACTTGCAATGCGATCAGTGAATTCATTTTAAATTGGCTTTCTTTAAAAATGTTTTCATTCACGTGCCATGATCTTTTATTTTTGCTCTTTTATTTTTATTTTATTGTATTTTTTTCAACGTTGGCACGTATAACAGAAAAATCATCTCACTTTCTCGCTCCAGAAGCCAAACACTTGGTAGTTTTAATTACAGGTGTCTCTGTGGCCTCAGCTCGGCAGAGGAAATAATTTTCTCAACTTTTCTTAAAGTAGAAATGTTCTCTCGTTCCGTGTAAAACTTCATCTAATTTAGACGTGAGATCCAAATGCATTCATTTTGAATTTAACATGTCTCTGCCTCCTATTTTGACCTGTGGCTCCAACCACATTTAAAGTTTTGCCACCTTAGAAAAGTTAAATCAAGAAGAGCTACTTGACAGAAATAAAGGAGATGGCGTGTGCGATTGTGAGCGTCATACAGACCAGGTATGTTTGTCGCTCGCCCACAGAGGCCTCTGACGCTCAACATGTGGCTGAGGGAGAAATTAGCACACAGGCTAGCCCGCTAGAGCCAGGGCTCATTCAGGGTATCAGCTCGTAACACTTCTGGTTGGCCTACTTAGTGTCAGCGGTTATTTTGGTGGTTTGTCTTTGTTGTGTAGCAACAAAGATGTAGAAAACATCAGATGAAATCTAAACTTACACTTTGGATGGAGTGTTTCGTTTCATATTCCACAAGTGACCCTTTATATTAATTAAAAACTCTTGAGTTTTAAATAAATCATTACTTCTACATATAAGTGTTACTTTTAGTTCCTGACTGAGTTTCTAAAGCTTCATGTGTTGATGTCTGACCTCAGTGTCGAAGCACCAAGATGGAGGCCTGTACAAGACGCCGGCATACCCAGGATACCCGTTCCTGATGCTGCCTGACCCCTACATCCCCAACAGCTCGGTGTCTCCATCTGTAAGTGCTTCTCTGTTTAAACTGTCCTGCTGGTTTGTGCTGGTCCTGCTGGTCTCTGAGGGCTTCCCCTGTTGACTTTCTTCCTCAGCTGCTGTTTGTGTTCTTTGGTTTCTCGTGCAAACACTGAACGCAGGGCTCGGTGCTTCACGAGGAGTTTTCTGTGTTATCGTCAGTATTGAGTGGAAAGACAGGAATATTCACTTGAGCTTGGTGGCAAATGTCCAGAGCGCAGGAAGAGCGGAGGGGAAGTTTGAGTTCAGTTTGGACCTCTGGACCCGGTGTTTCAGATCGGTCCACTTCCACCCGCATCAGCTGTTGTTGGATGCTGTTGGCAAAGTAGCTTCATCTAAGATGTTTGAAGCAATTTGACAACTCATGAAAACTCATCGTTCTTTAATGTTAAACTGTTAAACTGTTAAACTGATAAAGAAAAGATCAGACACGGTGGAGGGGGATCGTCATTCTGCCGTATCACTCATCCAGCCAGACACCCAGAACATAATCATCAAATCCCTTCAAGTCATAAAATCCGATGTTCACGGATCGGCTGACTAATTGCACCAAACAGGAGCGATTTTGTCTAATCCGTGTTTCAGGTGCTGCGTAATCCCGTCGCCTGGATTAACCCCTGCTGTCTGGGATGCTGCTGAACAGTGGAGATGTGTTCTTGTTTAGATTGTGGGCTGTGGGCCGATGGGATGGCAGGAAGCTGCTGTGGGACACCTCCAGGGTGTGTGCCAAAGTGGACTCTTCAAAGTCTGACCCAGTGGGTGGTCACGGGAAATCCTAAAGGGGTCTTAGACGAGTAAAATAATATCCAGTCGTGACTGTCCTCTAGCGTAATAATTCCTCTACACCCCTCATGGTGTCTTGTGTTAGGTTAGGTTGAGTTAGGTTAGGTTAGGTTGGGTTAGGTTAGGTTGGGTTAGGTTGAGTTAGGTTAGGTTGAGTTAGGTTGGTTTAGGTTAAGTTAGATTGGCTTTGGTTGGTTTAGGTTAGGCTAGGTTGGGTTAGATTGGGTTAGGTCAGGTTAGGTTGGATTCGGTTAGGTTAGGTTAGGCTGGTTTAGGTTAGGTTAGATTGGGTTTGGTCAGTTGAGGTTAGGCTAGGTTGGGTTGGGTTAGGTTGGTTAGATTCAGTTATGTTAGGTTGGGTTAGGTTGAGCTAGGTTGGGTTAGGTTAGGCTGGGTTGGTTTAGGTTAGGCTGGGTTAGGTTGCGTTAGGTTAGGTTGGGTTAGAGACTTTCATGCTTTTTCCTGGAAATAAAACCTCAACCTCCTCATCTGACAGGAAGCCATTTCGTCCTGAAGTCTGCTGCTTCTCACCCGGTATGTTGTTTAACACATGTGATGGCGTGTCCATCAGTGTGTCTCCTTCTCCCCCAGTGTCTCCCCGTCCTCCCTCTCCAGCCTGTTTTTGTTGAGTGTGGACAGTGGGTTGGGGTGGGGGGTCGGCAGTTGGCGAGATAAAGAGCACTTTCTTCCCCTGTGTGTCGTGGAGACTCCACACAATGCTCACTTGATGCTGCGTCCCTTGTAATTAGCCTGCTGGTTGTGAGGCGGCGGCGGCGTATCAGACCCGTCTCCCTCCACTTGAAAGACTCCAGTCCGGTGGGGCCGATCATTATGGGTGGAGGGGACGGATTGGAAACTACAGGTCTGGGAAAGCGGCCTGTGTTTGGTGTTTCCCAGTGTTATGGTGTAGGTATGGGACAGGGAAACGCGTGTCCTGACTCTGTGTGTGTCTGAACGCTACCTCCAGAGGTGACGCCGGCGGGCTTCGCTTCACACCGACGTGAAAGTGAAAATGTTCTTCACCGATGTGAACAGCAGCATCACTCTACTCTCGATTAGTCAGTCAAGTTTCAGCACTGATGGTTCTGGTCTGTTTTGGTACTGTGGTCCTGATGGGAGGGGGGGGGGGTTCAATCAGTTTCATTCAAATTCCTGAAGAAAATTATGAACAAAAATCAAGTATTGATTGTGTTTGTCTGATCTGTGGGTCATGTTTGGTGCTGATGCAGCTGAGCGATCATGTCCTTTTAAACATTCTGTATTTTGTGTGTAAATTGAGACTTTTGTGTATATATTTAGTATTTTGTGTATATATTTAGTGTTTTGTGTGTATATTTAGTGTTTTGTGTACAGTATATATTTAGTGTTTTGTGTATATATTTAGTATTTTGTATATATTTGAAGCAGAAACAACTCTTATTGTTCTTTATTGTTCCACATTCATCCCAGCCAGATGATCTGCAGTAACAAGATGGATAAATTCCAGCTCTTATTATTCTGGTGTTAACATGTGAAAGCTTCTAATCTGTAGTAAAGACTGAACGCACACCCCCCCCCCCCCCAACAGACATAATTCTTTCATAGTATTTCTCTGTGGTCACATGAATGCAGATACCAGCCGTCCTCTCAGTAGCAGAGACGCAGATTTTTAGGGATTCCGAGATCTTATGGAAGTCCCTAGGCATGTCGTCTTTGTACGATCCCGAGTGAAGACAGCGTGTTTGAGTGTGTGTGTGTGTGTGTGTTTGAGTGTGTCATTGTGTGCGTTTGTTGGCTGTTAATAACCTTCATTACATGAAGTCATTTCAATGCGTCTATGCTTTTGGCATGTGTGTGTGTGTGTGTGTGTGTGTCCTTGATCTTGTTGTTTGTGCTCCTGCTCTGGGGTGTTGGTGGTGTGTGTGTGTGTGTGTGTGTGTGTGTGTGTGTGTGTGTGTTGTGCTGTGTCCTGGTTTTTTTTTGTCATTTCTATGGAGTCAAACCAATCAGATTGTTTGACTCCTTACACCTCACCCCCACCAGACTCCTGTTTGTTCACCTTCACCTCTTTTGCGGATGATGTTAATGTGTTTACTGTGATCGCTGTGAGACAAACAGAGTGAAGGATGGAGGTAGAGTGAACGTGGAAGCTCCTCCAGCTCAGAAGTGGTGTTAATGATCTCAGCTCTGGTAACCAGAGTTCTTCATGGCAGGACTGACAAAAAGTAAGAAGAAGAATAGAACGCATCTTCTCCTGATGCCGTGACGCTCCTGTCAGCCCCTAAACCCTCTGATAGCTTGGCGGCGTCAGCCGTCAGCAAGTCGCAGGCAAACAAACATGGACTCATGTCCTCTGCTGTGGATCACATCAGTGGTTCTTATCTGACATCAGATGTGTTCAGGTCAGATTTCACCCCATAAACTTTACGGATGTTTCTCTGGAGCGTGCCTGATTATTCTTAGTTTTGAACAAGCGTAGCTTCAAGTTGACGTGCAGCTTTAACATTAAATTCAACCAGATTTCTTCGCCGAGGCCGAAGCAGACAAAAAGTTCATTTTACGTCAAAAAAGAAGTGCATCCCTGGGATGCGCTTCAAGAAAAAGTGTGTGCATCCCAACACGATGTTTATGCATTCTAAAAGTAATAACAGAATATACGGTAGAAGCATACGCAAGGATTGAGTTTTGCCAAAAGTACAATATAAAAATTAAACCATCTGTTAATTTAAATGGTTTTATTAATCATAATTGTTAAAGTAAAAAAAGAAAAAAGTAAAATTCTAGAGTCCGAGAGGCTGTGAAGCTGCCTGTGATGTGGAGGCTGTGGTCGGCATGACGACACCAGCAGGTTCCAGAGGTTCCGTCCAGCTACCAACTGAATCTAAAGCTTCTGAATGAGAGAACCAGTTAGTACGAGAACCTAGTGAGTGGAATTTACACACCAGTGTGTGTGACGGCTCACACAGCAGTTTGGGGGAATTTCCTCCGCATTTGACATTTCGTTTCGCTAAATTTGAGAAACGATAGGAGGACAGCTGAGGGACAGTCATTGTGATTGGAGAGGGGCAGTAAAAAGAAAAAAAATCTGATGGGTTTAAAAATTTGAACGGGTGCACAGATTTGAAAATTTCTCCTCAATGAATTCCTCTGAACGATAATTTCTAAATTATCATGCAAGGAAACGGCCGTTTAATTATATTTACCTTCTTTCACAGCGACTCTTTATCATCCATGTTTGTTGCATAACTCAAAAACTATTTGGCTTTTTGTCAGAAAACTTTCTGCACACAATAACCAAGACTTGAAGTCTTGTTTTTTTTTGCTGTTGAGGGGCTTTTGCAGTTTTTATTTTTCCTGTTTCCATGGTTACCAGCTGAAGTTCAGCTCATTCTGTGAGGGAGTTTTATCTCCGGGGCACAACAACTCAAAAAACTTTTATATATATACTTTTTTTTAATCTTCTCTGAACTAGAGGAGAGATTCTTTCTGATATTTTTTGTATTTTCAGCCTTTTTCAGTTTTAAAGTTTTAAACTTCTTTTTAACATTTACAATAAACAAGAACTGTAATGAACTAAAACAACGTTTTCTCTTATTCTCGTGGCGAGGGATTGTGAGTATTTCATGCTTCTTTTGCTCTTTATTTTTTATTGTGTAGCAGGAATGCTTCATGCCTTCGGCCTCTTCCTCGTATCCATTCAGAAATCAGCTGCTGTTGCTAATAAGCCCCCCTCCCCGTCCCCTTTTACTCCTCGTATCTCCCAAATAATACGAGTCTATCCTCCAGGATCAAGGGGGATGGCAGGAGTGTGTGTGACTCTCTAGGATCTTGCGACTTCCTTGTTTCCATTGTGTTGTGGTGTTGACAGGGGGGGGGTTGTGCAGACAGCCTTCGGTCCCTGGCTACACAATGGTAGCAGCACAGGATGAGGCCTCCCTAATCCCCCCCCCTTTCCCACAGCCCAAGGGGCTGGGATGATCAGAGCGGGGCCTCCCTGCCTCTGACTGGCTTCGATAAGGACCCCCCTCCCCACCCCGCCACTCCGATTTAAGAGGCCTAGAAGAAAAGCAGCTTTCACCACAAGGCAGAGAAATCCAGGGACGGATGGAAATCTCACCCCTACAAATGATTTTAGGGACCGTGTGCAAGACTTAAACCTGATTGGTCCCAGAACAGTTTAAACAATTTAGTGTTGGGGTGTCCGACCTGCGACGGGACGGACGAGCTGAGGCGGCGGAGGTTTAACTTTCTATTGTCACCACGTTTGTAATCCCAAGATTATGTTTGAGTAATTTCCCAGATTATCGAGCAAAATGATGATTGGACAACAAATCTCCCTCATTCCTCTCAGCCAGAGGTGTCGAGAACAAGTGTCTTCGCTACAGCACGTACAGTACGTTTGTCACTATTTACATCCCGCTTCAAAGCGGTGATGTATTGTAATTGTCAGTGTTAGTGTGTTCGTCCGTTCGTCCGCCTAATATCTTTGCAACTGTTGCAGAAAGAAAGATGAAACAAAAAGCACATTACTCGTGCAGCAAAGAGGATGAAAATTACACGACCTTGACCTTGAGAAAACTAGGTCAAGGTCAAATTTCAACTTTTGTACACTCAGGAATCGGATAAGATAGAAAGACAAGGGAGAAGGCCAGTGTGAGTAAGACTATAGACCATAGTAAGACCTATGCACTACCTTTGACCGTAGATCAAAGCTAGTGCATAGCTTTGACCTACCCTGAAAGGTCAAAGTTACGCACGTGTAAGGTACTACTTTCAGTTTTTACTCTTTGCGGGATGTTGCAGTCTCTAGTTTCTATTTGTTTTATCCCTGATTAAACGGTAGCTAGGGTTTTAATCCAGAAGTTTAAAACAACAATTTGTCCAGTTGGTTGGTTTTGGTCCAAGACAGGCTTCAGGTTGATCTTAACAAATTTTTTTTTAAAAATTCAGATCTTTATTTAGTTGATTGACAATTAATGGACACGTTTGAAATGCGGGCATGAAAAATAAAAAAAAATCAAAAGTTTGACAAAAGCTAGCATGGCATAGATGGTGTATGTTGTTACACTGCCAACTACTGGCCTGGCATGCACACTGCATTGTTGTCAGTCGGTTTGGTGGATCTTTTATGTACAGGGATCACATTGATAAAGTTATGCAAAAACTTCTCAGCTTTCAGGAAAATCTGCTGTATAAATGTGACGGATGAGCCAAGGATGAAATGATAGACTGTATGAAAAGAGAGACAGAGAGCTGTGGAGGAAAAGCGACCATCATAGAGGGAGGAGGTAGACGGAGGTGGGAAGATGAAGATACAGATGACTCATCACTCCATCAGCTTTGAAGTAATGATGAGAAACTGCTCGGATAATTTCAAGAGGTAAAATGTGGGAATGAAAGAATATCAGAAGAGGAAAAACCCTTCAGATGGCCCCGAGGTGTTTCTACCTGTAATTATTCATCCACTTCTTCCTTTCCGGCGCAGCAGGAAGGTGCAGCGCCGTAAAAGACAGGTGTTAGCGGGGGGAAAGTGTGAGACTGCCTGGTGTTACAGCCTCTGATGTGTTCATACGTTTAAATTCTATAAAACCACCAACACGGCGACAGATCGCCCCGCTGAAGCGTGTGGAAACAAGAGAAGACGAGGCCGTTGGTAACCTCGTGCGCCGTTGTTTGTGCAAGCGTCTCTTTAGATAAAAGACCACATTTCCCATGATTCCTCCCACGCTTCCTGTCACCAAAGGGAGATGTTAAAGAGAGACGTCACATTTCTTTTTGGGTTTTTTTCCATCAGCCTTTCACTTTTCATCACGCTTTTCGTGGCCACATTCCAGTTTCCTGCTGCCGATGAGTGTTAAGACAGATTTAATGGAGCGTGCAGCTCAGACGGAATTCTCGGAAACACTTTTGATAATTGATTCAAATCATTTAGTCTAATTTCCTCACTGTCTGGCTCAAGCTTCTGTAATGCGAGGATTTGCCATTACGCAGCACAAAGGGAGATTCTTGTAAAACACACACACTCAAACACACACTTGTCTGGGTCCTGCTCGGAGTTTCTTCCTCAATGAGGGAGTTTTTCCCCGCCGCTGTTGCTTATGCTTGCTCTGGAGGGTTCCGTTGTGTTTTTCTGTCTGTTAAATCGCTTTGAAATGTCTGTTGCCATGATTAAGCGCTATATAAATAAAACTTGATTAATTGATCAAACACACACTTTGATCACACATTCTGAGACCTAAAGAAGAATTGAAGAAACTTCTGTCCTTGAACACATCCTGTTCTGGACCGAACCGCTCTGTTGGCTCCAGCCTGATGTTCTGAATGCAGCGATGACTTCAGGTGGTGTTTATTCCACCTTTAAGGTGGCAACGGATGCAAACAAATATTTAGGCCCCGTTTCCAAGGCAACAGAAGGGAGGCATTGTCCAAAGTGACATTTCCAGCCCGTGTGTGAAACATCTCAACTCTAGTTTTGCTTAGTGGACATGGAGGTGTGATGTTGTTGGTGTGTGTGTGTGTGTGTGTGTGTGTGTGTGTTGTTGTTGGTTTGTCTGCTGAGCCCTGACGGTCTGGCTGCTCTCAGCTAGAGTTAATCAGTGACAGCGTTGTCCCCGTCACACAGGACAATGTCTGTCCTTCATCGTGGTCATCGCCTCAAAACAACAACACAAACGTGCGTCTCATTGCATCACAGGGTCGCTGATGTCAGCGCTATTTCTTGATTCCTGATTGGTCCACGGCCTGTTTAATGTTCATGATGTCATGATGGCAGAAGATGGTAAAATTTCATGATGAAGTGAGAGTTAGCATTGTTTAACGTCTGCAGCTTCCGTGTCGTGGGACGCAGTAAACATTTGATGTTGTCACGGCAACTGACTGCAGCTTCCGTTTTTGTCAGAATAAAAACTGCTTGGTGTTTTATTCAAAAGTTTAATTCATGTCTCGTGTTTTCTGGTTTATTTTCCTCATTCAAGACACCTTTCTGGATCAAAGTGGATGTTTCCTGATCGACACACACCCGTCAATCGGTGATGGACAGGAGTGTGTACTCGAGTGTGTCTGCTTTGTGTATCTGTGATCTAATGAAGGCTCACACACAAAAGGACCCACAATAAATGTTTTTGGGTTAGCGGGTCGCACCCTGGAGCTCTGTGTGTGTGTGTGTGTGTGTGTGTGTGTGTGTGTGTGTGTGTGTGTGTGTGTGTTCAAGGTGTCTTTCTTTTGCTTTTCATCACTACAAATCAGTAATCAGCTTCTAAAGTATTTTATTAAAGACTCACCGTCTGAAACGAAATCAGGTTCAACACCACATTTATGTTCATAGACATTTATGGGAATAAATGTGTGTGAGTGGATCCAGTCATTTCCCTCATGTCATGTATAAAATGGACAACAGACTGGATGAGATCTGCTGATGACGTTCAGCGTAAATCATTCCTCTAACACACACAGAAGGAAAACCTCGTACGACTGCGAGACGACAGAGTTTCTTCTGGACCTTTTCACCTCATAAAACCATAACGGCGCGTATTAAAAGCATGTTTTCACCTCCGCTCCCGCTGACGTCAGCGGTTTATAGGTGTGAGACATATGCCGTGTGTGTGTGCTGTGTGTTTTCTGTGCGTTTGCTGCTGTGTTTAATGTTTGTCAGTTTGTGACGGCCATATGTGATTTTACATGACAATTTGCTGCGTACTCTTGCTTTTCATCTGGTGCTCTCAGGACATTTACAACCTGTTTACTGTGTGTGTGTGTGTGTGTGTGTGTGTGTGTGTGTGTGTGTGTGTGTTCACATCTGCTTGAGTGTTTTTCGTGTTTATGTGACGTAATTTCCTTACTTAAACTTACTTTTTGTATTTTTTTTAGTTGGTGGTAATCTAAATTAAATTATTTAAATCAAATCTGAGGTTCCTAATTTCCTGATGCTTCTACTTGCGGAGGATGAAGAGGATACTGTGACTTTCAAATGTGCGTTGTTATTTTTCTTGTTCCCATTGCACTGATTTTACCGACTTGGAATGAAATTCTGTTGGTTTTTTCTCGATTTTGAATCTTTCAGTGAAGGTTTTTAAATAAAGACATACAAACATGACACATAAAGAATATGATTTTAGCAAATAATACAGAAACTTTTTTTTTTTGAGTGTAAATACCCACCCCTGATTTCTAAGGTCCAAACCTTCACTGTTTTTACTTATTGGGACTTTAGTACCACATGACCCGCCTTACTCGGCCTCTGATTGGCTGGCCCTGAGGATGTCATCTATTCCTAAGAAATGACACAAAGATGTTTAACCATCCTCACTGGATGTGATGATGATAGCGATGGTGATGATGTTGGTTCACCATCATCATCATTCACCTTGAGCCTTTAACACGGTGTTCATGTGTACGTTATTAACACACACACACACACACACACACACACACACACACATGCATGATGCAGCAGGCTCCTCCATCTGCATTCCACCAGAATTTATTATCTCCACTTCCATCATGGAGGTGGACCCACACAGACACCTTCATGGACGCCCCAAGAAGCCCCAGTCCCACCTTGTAGTTGTATAAAATACCCACGTTTGCCATCAAACGCTAGCACAGAAGAATCCAATGAGGCCCTGGTGGATTTCCACAGCTTACTGGTAGAGGTGTGTGTGTGCTGTGACGTCCCAGTCCGCGTGGACTCGTTCTGGCTCTGGATCCATGTGTTAAGATCCTTTTTTTTAAGACAGAAATAGGAGCAGGAGGAATTCCCTTTTCAACAGGTTTCCTCACCAGGAGCTCAGCCATGCGTCAAATTGATTTCCTACCTTTGTTTTGCACTTTTTTGGGGGGAAAGACACTCATATCCACATCATGTGTCCATGGAAATCACACAAACACACACACGCATAAGGAAAACCCAAAGCAAAAGGAAAAGCAAACCAAATTTTGCAATAAATAAAGATAAGAGGACTGAATTTGATTGGTTTGATTTAATGAAGTGATGGAGCTGACAGGAAGTTCTCCTCAGAGGTTGAAGTGTGTGTTGTTGTTGATGTGAGGAAGTTGTTGTGATGAATCAGGTTGTGTGTGTGTGCATATCAGAAGGGCCAAACATAAACTAGAGCAACTGTGATGTGCACTGCGCTGTTGTTGCAGTGTGTGTGTGTGTGTGTGTGTGTGTGTGTGTGTGTGTGTGTGTGTGTGACAGTGTGTGGGCACGCATCAAGGCGTAGGTGTTGCATGTAGTATAGGGTATGTATGTGGGAAACACTGTATGAACGCTGAGGACAGATGAAAGGGAAGAGGTGGGTGGGCAGGAAGTGAACAACAAAAGAGACATTTCATCAGATTGATCCGATTTTGTGCGAATCGTGTTGACGGGGTGGACAAAACGGAGAGAGATGGCCAGAGTCTGACAGACGTTTAGATTTGAAGGAGAGAGAGAAGGTAAAGGAAGACGAGATGACAGCAGCAGCGGAAGGGAGTTAGCAGTAAACAATGAGAAGTGGTTACCACTCTGTGCACCTGGTGAAGCAAACCACAACCCCAGCAGACACACACACACACACACACACACACACACACACACACACACACACACTCTGGCACCGTAAGAACACCTTTAACTGTTTCAACACCGCACTCAAGGAACAGGAACACACCCAGAACTCTTCTCTCTGCAGCAGGAAGTAGGTTTATTAAGGATAACAGTGGGCAGCAGACGCCCCACAAGTGAAACAAGTGAGCGTTTTCACTTTCTCTAATTGACTGTTGTCTTCTTTCCTCATCTGAAACATCAAAACACAAGATTTTTTCTTGTCAGATGAAGTCTTTACCTACAGAGAGCTGCACATCATCAGCATAGAGTGGTTAATGTGCTGCAGTATCTCAACAGTCGATCTAGTCTAGAAATATTGTGTGTGTGTGTGTGTGTGTGTGTGTGTGTGTGTCTCACAGCTAACCTGCTTTAACCTCTTGGACCTTTTGTGTTAGTTGCCATGATACCATTTATTCAATAATTTAGTATAACATTTAATATATGATTGACAGTTTCTGTTCATACCTAGAGATTTGGAGCAAATACATGATGAAAAGCAGAAGACTAAACATAATTTAAAACAACAGGAGTTTTTAAAAGCAATCAGAAAATGCATTTCTGAGCTATAAGGTGGAGCAGCACCTATTTAATGAATTATGTTTTTGAAATTAATTATACTGGAGCTTTCTGACAGTAAAATTAAAAAGTTTCACTTTCAAAACTTCAGTTTGTTTGTTCTTCAAATTTGAAATCTTTTGACTTGAAATGAGAAATCTGAAGTACAGATTTCAGTCAGCTCATCATCAGGACTTCCCAGCATGCATTGCCAGAGAGTCAAAACTCTCTCAAGATGCAAAAATTGATAGTTTGAAGAAAGCAAGAATGATGGAAACTGTCTGTGCCTTTAATACACAAGACAACCATGTTGTTTGTTGTTTGTGTGCACGATAATGAGACCCTGATGAAGCTTAAACAAGGTTGGAATCGAAATGAAACCTCACTGGGACCGCTTTCTCTGTCGTCTTTGTACCGACGCCGGCACACAACATCTCTGAGGAGCAGCTGCAGCTCATCTGTGGATGGAAGGAAGATCTGGAGGAGCTCTGAAGGAAAGACGTCAGTTTGGGTGAAAACTTTCAATGTCTTTCCTCAAGTTTGGTGAACATCTAGAGATGAAGAACTAAACATTAACGTGTTTGAGAATAACGTCCGTTGCCGTCACGCTTCAGTCAGACTCAGTCTGGATCCCCCCCTCCCGCCCCCTCCAGGCAGAAGCCATCGCTCCCCCAGTCCTGTACAGGGAGGCCACCGTGACTCCTTCCTGACTGTCATCTCACATTTGTTTGTTTGTTCTTCATCACTCCCCCTTTCCTTTGGGTTTGTCTTAAAATTTGGACGAACATTTTAATGCAGCCAGTGAAAATTGGTCCACCGAGTGAGTGCCCCCCCAGCTTCAACTCATAATGTGGGACCAGAGGAAGGAGCGCTGGTTCCAGTTAAGAATCCATTAGCCCAACATCACGTCAGCTGTGTGTCGTTTGAATGGGAGGAAGTCAGGGAGTCTGGAGCTGTTCTTTTATAAGTTTGACCACAAGGACAGAAAGTATGAGACGTGCCAGTTAGTTTATACACTTTATATGGTTTAGAGGAACAAATTAAAAGCTACAAATACGAGAAGAAAGATTCATTTGTAATCAGTGACACAATGAAGAATCATCTTCATTTTTAAAACACGTTTTTTTAATGTCCCCTGGCTTTATACGTTACTTATTTCTTAAATCGTCAGAGATGTTCATTGTTTTTTTTATTTTGACGTGTAATCAAAAAAGTAAAAAACAACAACATAAGTAACACAATAACAGTATAGAATGGAACAGAACCATTAATAATTAAATAACTAATTAGAAATTGTATTTTTTTTAATTAAACAATGCATACTTATTAATTCCCACATTTCTCATCTACCCCAGAGTAAATTCATAATTTATTAAATTAATTCATGAACTCGATTCAGAGTTAACCAAGCAGTTTTTCAGTCCTCCCTGTCCCTTTTAAAATATTTTTTCCTTGTTTTTTTTAGCTTATAATTTGTTTCTTGCTGTAAACTGAACTCCTTGAACACATCTTCTTGAAGCTGGAGAGGAGAACAGACGTTAGATTAGCAGCAGACTGCTGACCCGCTGCTCCCATGACTTTATTTAACCCCAAAGGGTCCCCCCCCCAATAATCTACACTAGACTTTCATTGGCAGAACATTTCAAAAAATCTAATTCCAATCATGTTGAGACCAACTTCAGTTGAGTCGAAAAAATATTTACATGTCAGAAATGTGAGACTTTGATTTTGTATTTGCAATACAGAACCTTTACTGAGGGCAAAATATTTACTGTGTGTGTGTGTGTGTGTGTGTGTGTGTGTGTGTGTGTGTGTGTGTGTGTGTGTGTGTGTGTGTGTGTGTGTGTGCGTGCGTATACAGTTAGGTGAGGTTCAGCCTGTTGTGGTTTACCATGGAAAATAAAGGCCTCGGCTCTCATGTCACCTGAACACACAAACACACACACACACACACACACACAAAGCTTCTAAACCGAGCGCTGTTCTTCTGCTGGTGGAAAATGTTCAAAGACTAACTTTCTGAGCTGCTTTTCTTTTTTCCAACTTGAAATTGAGAAATTTCTGTAAAAAAAAAAAAAGAAATAAAAAAATGTGATGCTGTGAGAAAAATTGCAGGTTTGGTTTGTGCCAAGAACAACAACCAAACATTTAAAGGGAATCCTGCGTCCTCCAAGTCAGTTAGGATTTTTGTGAAAATGATGAGAGTCATAGTTTATGATAAACTAAAGGTGTGTGAAGTGTTCCCTTCATCACCTCATGTTTAAAGTTAGATTTTCCAGGTGAGTGAAATCTTGGAAATTCAAAGAAAATAGCTCAAAATGTTCAATATGATATAAAATGGCTGTCGCTGCTTGTTATTTCTAACGTTACACTATATGCGTTCATTGATGACTTTACCTGAACAAAGCGTGATGTCTCCTTACTTTTGTTGTTCAGCTGTACTTATTTAGACTATTTTTGGTCATAAAAGTAGTAGTTTGTTGTAACCCAAGACGGCCCCAGTGAGCGAGGCCGGTTGGAGGCGACTGGTCCGGCCGCCGGAGGCTTTCTGTCACCTGAAAGCTCCCCGCTCTGTCAATAATTACATTATCTAAAAATGGAACATGCATCCCTGGTGTTGAGCGTTTCCTGCACCATGTGCTGGATCGTGTGCAGAGATTATCGACTCCATCATGCGGCGGTATGAGCCCAGAGGCGGAGCGAGCCATAAAGGCTGCTGATGGTTAGCCACTTGGCTCCAGTGGACCAGCGCTGAGAGCCCAAGGGCCGGGAACAATTAT
This sequence comes from Antennarius striatus, assembly GCF_040054535.1. Taxonomy (NCBI): domain Eukaryota; kingdom Metazoa; phylum Chordata; class Actinopteri; order Lophiiformes; family Antennariidae; genus Antennarius; species Antennarius striatus. The sequence continues at coordinate 19,954,483 of NC_090788.1, read as the reverse complement.
GGTTTAGTTAGAGCAACAGAGCCGCGCCAGGCAGCTGCTGTGTGTGCGTGCGTGTGTGTGTGTGTGTGTGTGTGTGTATTTAAGACTAAGTATGTGTTCAGGGCCGTCCGGTGGGGGGGTTCAGGGCTCTCACATGTGTTCGTATTAAGTTGGGACATCTACCAATTACGACTAAACATCTCATCCAACTCATCCAACCACACACATCATCTTTAGACGAGTTTGATCGACGGGAATGATGGAGGGTAATTATTCTGGGGGGGGGGGTTTTTCCCAGATTTTGGACAGAGTGCAAATCTGGATCAATTAGAGGACTTTTTGTTTACACTGTGAAATCCGGGTCCTGTTCAGGGCTGGAACTAATAACCACTTTCATTACCACTTTATCTACTAATTTTCCAAAATAATGAACTCATTTATTGCTAGAAAAATGTTGAACAACAGCTCAAAAAAGTCAAAAATACTTAATTTTTTTATTGACGATGTAGACACGCAAGTATTCATGTTTGAACAAGTTTGGAAGACTTTTATATTCATTTTATTTCATATATGACTATATTCATTATAGGTAGTCCTCAACATACGGACATTCAACTTAAAAATATTCATAGATACAAACAAATGTGCCGCCAAATCCAAATACTGCAGTTCCCATTCCTGCCACAACCCCCGCCGAGCAGCACCGCCACATTGACGCAGCTCCAGCACTCGTCTCCCCTCTTGTTGTCGTTAAACACATTACTCGGGTAGCAAAGGGGATAAAAATGAGATGATGACCTTGACCTTGAGAGAACTAGGTCAAGGTCAGGAACTGGATAAGATTGAAAGACGAGGGAGAAGGCCAGTGTGAGTAAGACCGTAGGTCAGAGCATTACCTTTGATTTATGGTCTATGTAAGTAGGTCAGGGTAAAATTTTGAATTCAGGGGTGTTGCGGGATGTTGCAGTCTGACTGCATTGGTTCTAGTTCTATCTGCGACGGTTGTGAAGCCATTTGGTGGACAGACGAACAAACGAACACACAAACACTGACTATTACAATACATCACCGCTTTGAAGCGGGATGTAATAAATAACAACTTACGAACAATTTAGTGTAGAGCAGCCTCACAGAACCAATTGCATTCGTATGTTGAGGACTACCTGTATTGATAATATAAGTGCAGCTCGGTCACCTGATTCCTTTTGCCCTGCCTGTGTCGGTGTTGTGTGACCGTTGCAGGTTAGACTGATTTGAAGGAGTCTTGTAGCCGGTGCCTCCGTAGACAAATACTCGCGCATATCCTTATTGAAACGGTTGTTGTGTTTTTTTTTACCGTTACAGTGGAAAACGTTAGAAATTGAAGGTTTTTGCGCTCTGTCCTGTGTCTGTTGCTGCTTTTGTTCCTGCCACCGCTGTGGAGGAAGCTTTTACGGAAAATCGCAGGAGCGTCTGACACAGAAAGTCGACGACGGCCTGAGTTCCCACATGACGCCCACGGGGAGACTCGTGTGAAAATGTACATCTTCAAGGTGCAGAGATCCAACTCTTTTTCACGAGGGGCACGAGAGGAAGACTGAAGGAGCACACGACTGGCGCTGTTTTTAAAGGAGTTGTCCTTTAGTAGAGCCAGCCACTTTATTTTGAGTGATAATTACACTCTGTGGACGAGTCACCATGTCATTAGAACACATGATCGATAGCAGAGTATCAAACCCTCCGTTCGCCAACGGCCAGCTTGGCAGGCACTCTTTACCCACAATCCTGGCTCCTCTGAGACCCCTCATCCACACACACACTCACACACACACACACATGTAGAGACACACATCATCTGCATATAAAGTCATGGGCGCACTCATTCGGAAATAGACACAGCAATGGAGGAACACATGTAAGTATTCCCACACGGTGCAGCCGGGAGGCCGTTGTGCTCCTGGGGATGGAGGGTGGTGACAGGCGGGCCCCCTGATGCTGCTGCGCAGCCAGGCCCCCCTGGGCCCGAGCATGGGTCTCTGTGGCAGGACGGACCAGCTCAGCTCTCCAAGGGTTTTGGACGAAGTCCACATGTGGCCAGCTCAACGGCAGCGCCCTCGCTTCACCCTCCCAACGTACACACATGACTTCAGCAGAGAGGAGCCGTGTTTAAATCCCCAACGCAAACCCAAAGCTGCTTCACAGGCGACCGGTTACTGAGAGTCCGTTCCTTTGTCCCCTTAGCTTTAGAGATGCGTGTTCTTTTGGAAGGAGTGTGTGTAAAGGAAGCCGTTGTGATGTCATGACAGGCCTCCATGCTGCGTTCAGTTGCATCAAACCGCTGAGAAAACCGAGTCAAACTGCACCTGGTTCAAAGACATGCTTAAATATGCTAACTGGTTTAAAAACATTATGCTGATAATAATAAACACATTTGAAAGCTTAAGGATATCATAAAAAATACCACCATATGTATCAAGACCAGTGGTCCACAAGGGTGTGTTCGTCCGTCCGTTCGTTAGTCCACCAAACATCTTCCTTCACAACCGTTGCAGGTAGAAAAATTAAAAATAAAGCGCGTTACTCAGGCAGCAAAGGGGATGAAAATGAGATGGTGACCTTGACCTTGAGAAAACTAAGTCAAGGTCAAATTTCAACTATTGTACACTCAGGAACAGGATAAGATAGAAGATAGATCAAAGCTAGTGCTCTGATCTACTGTATAACAGTAGGTCAGAGCACTAGCTTTGATATTTGACCTATGGAAGTAGGTCAAGGTTAAATTTTGAATTCAGGCTTGTCGCGTAATGTTGCAGTCTGTGACTGTGTTGGTTCTAGTTTCTGTTTTCATTCTGATCTGATTCTGAACGATGTTTTTTTTTGTTAATGAGTGGATTCTCTCCTCCACATCGGTCACTCTTGATGCTCAAGATGCCTCGGTCACATGACATGGCTGCTAATAAAGTTATTATGCTGCTCGTATCATTTTATTTTGTTGTATTTATTCGCCACACCTTAAATGACATTTCCATGAAAATATTGTCTGATGTTAATCCGGTCCGTGGAGCAGAAAACGTTGGGGACCACTGATCCAGAGGGCTGCGACCGCCCCCCCCCCAAGACTCATCTGTCTTGCAGGACGGGACACCGTTGGATGCAGGGATGCATCTCTCACGTTTGAGTTCCTGGAGATAAAAGCGACTGGCGCAACATCAAATCAATAGTCCATCAATGGGAACATCTCCTGAAGATTAAAGAGAAACTCCGAGGGAAGGGACCCGACCCGGCCAATGGGGAGAGATTTAATTGATGTGAAGAAGGGTGACGGATGAAAAGGTGCACACTGACGGTGTTTTAATGGGATGGACTCTGTAAAGGATCCTTTTCTTTGTGTTGGTGCATTAGCAAGAGACCATTTTGACTAATTATTTATCAATTCCAACATCTTTAATTATTTATCCACCTTTTTAAGCGTCCCTCCTGTATTAACCTGCACATCTTCTCTGCCTCTTCATCCTCATTTGTGGTTTTTCTGCTCTTTCTCCCTCCTTGTGGACTTCATCCCTGCTTTCATATCTTGTTTGTCTGCTTTGTAGATTCAGAATTAGCCCACAGAATGTCTCAGTTATTAATGCGGACCATCAGCTCTGACATTGATTAGTTCTCCTGAGCTCAGAACAGAAAACAGAAACTCCTGCCTGCAAGTGAAACCCGATGAAACTGTTTTCTATCCTGCAGAACAACTTGTCACAACCATCAGCAAGCCCTCCATAAAACGACTTCAAAATGTGAGCTCCGTGTGTGTGTGTGTGTGTGTGTGTGTGTCTGTGTGTGTGCGTGTGCGTGTGAGGGAATGAACAAGGCTTCTAAAAATATTCTCCCGTAGCGAGCCGACCACACTGCACTGAGCCGGTCTGTGGTTCTGGCCGGGGGTTTGTTGCTCTCTATCTGAAGCCACATCAGAGCCCTGGACCCGGGGTAACGTGATCTAGACGGGCAGAGGAGGGTTCTCCCTTGGATTCAGTGGAGGGATGGGTGGTCAATGATGTAAGGCAACACTTGGGAACAAACGCTCATGGCTGCAGCGACATCCTAATGGGTCCGGTGTGTGTCCGCCATCTTTAATTCTCGTTCCTCTTTGTCTTACACCATCTCCTCTCCTTCGTGTTTGTCTGGTATGCTTGTGATTACCGTTTTTTCCACTGAGACACAGGCGCGCTGCCAGGGTTTCACTTTTGGGTAAGCCAAAGTCATTTTGGCTGAGCCTTTCAATTATAAAAGGTAAAAGTGTTTGATTTCCTCTGACAGTTTCCAACTAGTCCCACAAGCAGAGGCGACTGATGTAATTGTGCTGGAGGCCTGAAGTGTGTGTGACACAATGTTTGAAGTCCATATAGGGTCCCCTCAGCCGTCCATATATGGACTGGGGTCACGTTACCCACATCTCCTATAAAAGTGCTGCACAGAATTCAGTGACATTCACACATGTTGTGTTGGAGCATCTCATAACTGGTGTCTCGAATTTGCTTTTTCTTTTTTTACATTTTTATTGCAGATATACAGAGATTTATATGATGGATTGAACAGAAACGGATATATTTAAGGCTGAGGACTCCTCAGCTCTTCCTCTCACGTTCTCCACATAGCTCTCTAGTTCCAACAGGACATTTTTAATCGTGTGTTTTGTGTTTTTGGCCGTCATCTCCAGTCAGTCCACATCTTGGCTATCCTAAACATGAGCGCTGAACTGCAGCCTTCATTCCTCATTAAACGTAAAAGCTTTGGTTTTTAGTCATGAGTTCCATTCGTTAGAGCACATGTGTCAAAGTCAAGGCCCCGGGGGCCAAATGTGGCCCTCTACATCATTTTACGTGGCCCGCAAGAGCATAAAAGGTAAGAGTATCAAAAAATAAATAGGTCAAAAGTTTGCTTTGACCAAAAGTACATTTCCCACAATGCAGTAATTCAGCCCATTTTAACACTGGCAAGAACGTTGTGAACAAAGTTTATGTCCAAACTTGTGTTTGAGGTTATTTTTCTTTATTCATTGATAGTTTGATCCTTGATTGATGGAGTTCTATGGGTTTAATAATCTAACAAATTAAAATAATGCATAACAGAAAAACATTTTTTCTGTGAAACTGAAATGTTTGTAACTTGAATAAGTAATAAATTCAGTCATTTAACATTAAGGAGAAGTTACATTTATTTTACATTCCAGTGAGTTACATTTAGTTACATTCATTAGTTACATCTGGTTCTCCTGCGTTAGAGGAACGAACCTGAACATATCAGTAGAACAGCGTCTATTCTCACCACAGCTGCTGACGCTAACCGCCCGCAGGCGTCCTCCAACAGACGGAGGCGTCGGTTCTCCCGTCAGACGGAGCCAAACCACTGGTGGTGAGAACCGGAGGAGGGCTGGGAGGGAAGCTGAAGCCATTCCTGCAGGTGTTTGGATCAAAGTCAGCCAGAGTGGAGCTGAATCCAACCCGACGCCGTTGTGTTTCAGTCGGTTTCTGCCTGCAGGACCCCACTGACAGTAATGTTAAATGATTGATTCTTTTATTATGTAAGTTCACTGTGGCAGGTAAAGACCAGCCTTCATGTCGGAATCTGCTGTCCTCTGGTTCCCCATTGGGCGCGTTGGGGGATTTCTGTGGGGGACGGGGCTGTGTGAATATAGAGGAGGTCTTTGTGTTGAATCTGTCCTTCTCTGGAGGGTCAGCTGGGTTTAGCGTATGACTTGTGATAAAGAGCACAAGAAAATCTAAACTGGAAAATTATTCTTTGAAGAATCCACCAAAAGCGGGACTTTCTCCATCCGACAATACACAGATTTCAGTCGGGGGGGGGGGTCATTTTCTTCATGAACTGACGACTTTTTGGTCCACAAAGTACGTTAATATCCGCGTAAATGCTGATGTCACCAATCGTCAGGCCAGTTTATGTCAAAATGTGTGTTAGACTCCATCTTATTAGACGTCCAGTTGTTAAATCAATGATTATTGATTAACGATTTTGGAGATGTCTTCTCAGATGTGAATATTGAGCTTTTTGTTCCTCTGCCCTGATGATGAATTAGTGGATTTTAAACCAGGAGAATCAAAACGGAGACGTCCTTCTTCTTCACCTCTTTATTTTAAGTGACCCTCCACTCTAATCAACTTAAATGTGTTTTTTTTTGGCAGATGAAATCCTTTTCAGAAAAAGTTTCTCCCACGCTGAATTAGTTTCTGGTCTTGTTAGCTGACATTAAAAACATTGACTAATAAATTTCTGAATCCAATCAGTTTTACATAATGAAAGTCTGGCCTTGAGTCTCTAAAGCCTTTTAAAGGAAAAATACGGCTTTCACCAGCGTTTTCACCATAAAACAATGGTAGCTGGTTTGACTTTTCTTCCTGCCGTGGAGGAATCCTTTGAGGAAGACTCGCAGAGTTCAAGCAGTCAGTCTATATGAGGAGCCGACAAAAAAAATAGTTCAGAAAGTGGATGAAACGTGGGTTAAGAACTGTCAGTGCCATTGAGAAACATAACTAGCAAGAGAAAAACGCAGGTTTTTAGTCAAAAATTTTGCTTTTCAGTTAGTTTGAAGTTTTGTAAAGGTCAAAGGTCACCCCTGAAAGCACTTTGCATTCAGACTTTTGAGAGGACCCTTTATTTGTGAATCGTTTTTGTGTCACCTCTGAGCGTTGACGTGGACACCAGTCACCATAAACACCCCCCTCCCTCAGGAGCGTTCACGGCAACAACCGTAATCTTTGCTAAAGATCGTCCTCCGATCGCCTGGTCTCTCTGGGAGACGATGAGAGGCTTGAGCTGATTGGACGGCGGCCTCAGGGCTGATAACTCGCGCCCATCCCAGCTGACTAGAGGCGAGAGGCAGGGTACACCCCGGATGAGACGCCAACTCATCGCAGCAGATGAACGCCCTTTTTTTTTAACATAAATCTCTAAATAGAAGGGACTTTCGGAGGGAAACGTTTGGTGTTCATTTTTCAGCAGAAGCTGACAGTTTGTAGAGAAACTGAGAACAGGACGCTACGTATGACTGTCGTTTATTCATACAAACATTCATAGAGTTAATGTCAGAGCTGTTAACCTGTCAGTTTGATTGACACCGAGTGAGAGGAGAACACGCTGACTGAAGTCAACACAACGGCGGTTTTATTTTAATTGGACGTGAGCGTTGAATCCATAAAAATAACACAAGGGAAGTTTGGGAGACTTTTTCTGTGATGTTATTCTACCTGACTCTGATTGTGTTTACAAGTTTATTCTTCAAAAAGCAGCTGAAGTTATAAAATTAAGTGCAAATTTGTGCAAATAAACATCTTTGCGTTTTCAAAATGTAGATTTCTTTAAATATTTATAGCTAGTGTGTTTGTTTGTGTGTGTGTGTGTGCAATGAAAAAAGGCGTATCCAAAGGATATTTCTGTTTGGGTCTGAGGATGTGAGGGCCATTCAGTGCGCCGTACCCCCCCCCCCCACGCCTCGGGGTGATGCTATTGCATGGCCGTCAATGCTTCCGTAACTCCAGCGCCCCCGGATGAGATTATTGCGATACAAACATCAAAGCGGCGGATCAGACAGAGCGCCGCGTGCACGTGAAGCCAGCCGGCGACCCGGGGGCACCGAGCATGTAAGCTGATTGAGACGTCTGCCTCACCAAAACTTGACTTTGTTGGGGCGCACGCCAGACGTCGGCCACACCCCGAACGCCACAAACACACACATGGAAATAGGTGAGATTAAAACAAAGGTGTGAACCGTCATAACCTGTGTGATTCTAGTATTGTGGTTTCTGGCGGACATACCTGAGTAATAAATAGATGAAGGCAAACAGGAAATGCGTCACCGTCTGGGGTTTTTCTAAGACGTTTCCCATTTTGGCGCATGTTCAGTTCATTTCGGCCGAGACGGGTGAGTGAAAGCTGTAGTCTGAGCGGGAGAGGTTTCACAATGAGTCCCGCAGACGCCGGTCGTCCCCGTTTAAGTCAGCAGGAGGAGGAAGTCAAAGGTCACGCAAGATCGGGTCAAATTGTCATCCTGAACGTCAGCCTCCTGGTTTTGCCCGTCACACAGCTGTGGGGTATTAACACCGGAAAGACTTTTTGTATCCCTGATGATCAGGTCTGCAAACTTAATAATTTACCCCCCATGATTCTCATGATTTCTTGAGTAATTAAAAATACTTATTATTATATATACGCTGTGCCCTCGTTCCTTGCGGTTAATGCGTTCCAGGAACCACAAGCGTTTTTGAATTCTGCGATAGAGCAAAAAAATTATCGTATTATTTAAGGTATTTTAAATGTTTATGAACCCCCCCATACTGATATTAAACCACCTTCTGTCTGTATTACCTTTATAACACTCTGATAGACTGTTTAAAGCACTTTTATGTCTCACAGAAGTCCGAGACTCACGGAACGTAGCACACTTCCTGATGCCGTCAGCCAATAGAATCCGTGTATGGTATCACGTGACTGCCCACCAAAAATCTGCGGTGAGGTGAGGTCACGAGTGTTGATGCGCGAAGGCGCCAAGGCGTACTGTAATTAAAATATTTATGATTACATTTCTTCTACTGTTTTGTGCACCCATCTACAGTTTGCTTTATTGATTATTGATTATCTATAGTGATTCAATACGTCAGTGGATTAAAGCTTATTTTTACCTCAGTGGAGGTAGAGATGTAAAAACCAGAGGGGGGGGGTGATCCCCCAGTCCTCCCCCAGCGAGTCCCACCCCGGTTAGACGAATGTTGTTGCTCAGAGGAACGAAGCGGATATTTACGAGATGCTAAAACTGCTACCTTTGATAGCGTGTGGGTTTGTGTGTGATTGGTCAGGCCACAGCCTCGTGTGATTGGGCGCCTCTGGAGGAGGCGGGGTTTGTGGGTTATTATTTTATTCTAGGCTACAGCTGGACCCTAAAAATCTTTAGCCGCTATCTTTCTGGACCCACATTTGTGTTCAAGTTTTCTTTCCCGGCTGGAAAAATAATGACACACACACACACACACACACACACACACTGACACGCAGCGTTTGTGCCTTTTGGTTACAAACAGCGGTTACTGATTCATCGTGGCCGTGGCCCAGATGTTCCAGTGGTGTGTGTGTGTGTGTGTGTGTGTGTGTGTGTGTGGACGGCGGTGTGTTTGTCAGTGTATTTGCATGCACACCATTGGGCGTGTCCTTGCATACATGCGTTCATGCATTCATATGAGTGTGTGTGTGTGAGTGTGTAATTGGGGAGTGGGCGGGCTTGTCGGGGCGGGGGGAGGGGGTGGCCCTTTTTTTAAACATAGCTGTGTTGTTATGGTCGCCTGAGCTTTGATGTCGTCCAAACCTCCAACTAAGAGGCTCTCATTTTGGGCTCCTGACTCTGGAGAAGGGAATGACTTCCAGATTGGGACCAGGCTGACTGCTGGGGCGGGGCGGGGCGGGTTGTGGGGGGTCACGGCGGACGGATCGGTTGATGTGTGAATGGGAGTCCAGGTGGGGAGGGGAAGGGGGGGGTCCTAAACAGGACGATTCCCAGTGGGGAAATGATTGTGGTTTTTAGCTGAATCAAAGAACATGAACGCGCCTGCAGGAACTTTTTACTTCTTTGTCTTACAAAGATTCTCTAAACCACAAGTGTCAAACTCCTCATCATTTAATGTGACCCGCGAGAGCATTAAAGGTCAGAGTGTCGAAAAATACATCGGTAAAAAGTGTGCTTTGAGAAATACTACATTTCCCACAATGCAATAGTTAAGCCTGTTTTAACACTGACAAAAACGTTTTAAACAAAGTTAATGTCCTAACTTGTGTTTGATGTTATTTTTCTTTATTCATTGATAGTTTGATCCTTGATTGATGGAGTTCTGTGGGTTTAATAACCTGACAAGTTAAAAGAATTTATGTTAGAACAGAGAAACAAACATATTTTCTTCTGCGTAACTGAAATGTTGGTAACTTGAATAAGTAATATATTCAGACTTATTAAACATTAAGGAGTAGTTACATTTATTTTACATTACATTGAGTTACATTTATTTACATTTATTAGTTGCATCTGACCCTCGGTGAAAATGAGTTTGTCTCCCCTGCTCTAAACGCATCGTGGTGCGTTCGTGGCCCAAATCCGGCCAACAACCCGTGTTCCATTGGACAAACCTCTATCGACCTGCAGATGTGATTAGCTGATGATGATGATGATGATGATGTCATACTCAAAAGCATTTCAAATGAATGAATGATGAAGGTGAGATCCAATACACTTCACTACTGCAGAGGTGCATTTTGGGAATTTTAAGCATTTTTTTTTGTTCGAATATGAAATAATTTATATTTTTAGTGACTTAAAGAATGTTTCTGTAACTTTTCTGAAACCATCCACTCCTGGAGATCAAGAGTGTGTGTGTGTGCACGCGCGTGTGTGTGTGTGTGTGTGTGTGTGTGTGTGTGTGTGTGTGGCTTCAAACGCAGCAGTAGAAAATGTCACTGATCAAATTGAGAACGCTTCATTTTCTGTCTGTTTTGTTTTAGCTAAATTATCAGAAGGAGGAAACCTTTCTGTACAACTTCAGAACCGTGAATAGATTTCTTTTTAAAAAAACCAACTTAAAATATTAGATTTTCACATGAATATGAATAACTTTGAAGCCAAGATCATTTTATTCTTCAAATATTTGAGATTTCGGCCTCTAGGAAGCCGTTCATCCCAAAAATTTCGCCACCAGTTTTTTTTTTTTCACTCCGCAGAACTGGAATTTTTAATTAGTTCATTTCTCTGTCAGATGTTGATTTATCTGATGACAAACGTGACGCCATCATCATCATCATCATCTTCATGTCTCTTTGTGAGGAAACTCTTTCCTGCGAAGCATTTTGATTGGAAGCCACTTGAAAAGATGGCAGAGCGAGATGAAACCGCTGTTTACTTCTAGCAAATAGGAAATGATTAATTATCTATTTATTTCTGTTTGTTTCCACCACACCAGGGGGCAGAACGGCTGTGAAAGGAAAGGGGTTGTGAAATGTGAGATTAAAGACATTAGACTCAAAAGCTCTCTTGGAAGGAGGGAACAAAAGAGAGGACGCTTTAATTTCCGCTTCAAATATGAAAAAAGAGACGGAGGTACTTAGTGGGTCATCTGGAAACTAAAGAATAAATTAGAGGTGTTCTATCAGCATGAGGTCCTCCTGAATGAAAAGTGTGTGTGTGTTTCTGTGCATTCATGTGTATGTGAAATGCATACGTACATGTGTGTGTGTGTGTGTGTGTGTGTTTGCATCAGGGTCAAGGTGGAGGGCCATCATTACAAAGTGATATGTGAGATCCCATTAACTCCTGCATTCAGCAGCGCAGCTCTGTTCAAACAGCGCCGGGATAAAAGGCGGCCCCCAATATGATGAAGAATCAAAGGCCTTTCAAGTGAAATTAAACTACAGAGGCTGATTTAGCGTCGCGGACGCACACGGAGAGGCGTCGACATCTAATTGGAATTTATAAAGTAATCTCATCTTTTGAAGCAATTATATCTTTGATGTCATCAGCTCGGGTTTATTATGCAGTTTCTGTTGGACAGAAGAGGTTTTCATCTAGACGCTTCCCCTCCTCTGACCCTGAAGGGACGGGGTCGTATAGGACCATCCGTCCATCCGTCCATCCAACCATCCATCCATTCATCCATCCATCCATCCATCTATCCCAGGACAGTATGCCCCATGACACAGACCATAATAAAGAGATATGGCATTTTTTGTTTGTTTCCATGGAAACTTGATTTTTTTTTTTAGGTGAGGGCGGTCATCCTGCCTCTGGTATATTTTTTGATTGTTTCCATGGAAACTTGTTGTTTTTGGGTGAGGGGTTTTGATTTTGTACGTATTATTGGTCCTCCAGTCTCATTTTTCCATCCACTACACGATGCATCGTTACACACACACACACACACACACACACACACACACACACACACACACACACGTTCAGTATGCGGTGTGTGTGTGTGTGTGTCCTTCAGATGTGATGGAGATCAATACATTTGGACTTGAACATGTTGCTCATTTTCAGAAGCTTAGAGCTAAAGTGGAGGAAGTTGTGTGAATCTTTTCAGGGGTTCCTGACCACACCCCTAAAACCGTCCCATGAAATAAATAAATAAATAAATAAACCTTCAGTAAAAACAAAACTGTTTACTGTTGTTTTATAATGTATCCACCGAAAATTTATGTCAGCAGGCAAGGGTGGCTGTTGTAAATTAAAGGGAGACTGATACGTGTGTGTGTGTGTGTGTGTGTGTGTGTGTGTGTGTGTGTGTGTGTGTGTGTGTGTGTGTGTGTGTGTGTGTGTGTGTGTGTGTGTGTGTGTGTGTACCCCACACATGCATGAACACACTTGCCTGTCTCAGCTAAGGTAATTATGTGTAAGTTGTGAGTGTTAGTGTGTGGTGGGGTGAAGCGGGGGGGATTTTTTAAGTACAGGGGGGTTGATAATTACGGGTTGAATGAGAGTCTCAGTCAGCCTCCCTGAGTGTGTGTAAAAAAAGGAAGGAGCAGCTAAAGCCACTTCAAGGCCGGCTAATTACCCGGAGGAAGAGAGGAAACATAAATGGACGATTTTGCAGCTCTAACGTTTCGGTGAAACGGCGACGTCGACCTCGGCACGAGAAAGGGAGCGGCAGAGACTTCTGAAGGCCTCGCTGCACACATGTGTGTGTTTGTGTGTGTTTGTGTGTGTTTGTGTACAGGAGCGAGCAGTACGGCAGTGAGGAGACATGAGGAAAAATTTGGGTTTTAAAAACCCCCCAAAGAAAGCATCGCAAACCTTTTCAGACGATAAACACAATAACCAGGATGGCAGCAAACACACCAGATTTGAACGGAACAAACCTGAGCAGCGCCGACACGAGAGGGAGCAAACCGACACTAAAGACCCCCCTTTGTTTATTTAGTCTAAACAAACTCAGGTTTAGTTCAGGTTTAAGTCAGGTGTAGCTAAAGTTAAGCTCAGGTTTTAATCAGATTTAGCTCAAGAGCTACACTTGAGTTACATAAGTTTAGCCCAGGTTTAAGTCAGGTGTAGCTCAGGTTTAAATCAGGTGTAACTCAGGTTTAGCTCAGGTATAAATCAGGTTTAACTCAGGTTTAGCTCAAGTTAAGCTCTGGTTTAGTTCAGGTTTAGCTGTGGTGTAGGACAACCAGCTTCCCTTAGAGAAGGTAAAAAGCCTGTTTTTAAACAGTGACTTTGGTGCCGTGTCACAATCACCTGTTTGAATTATATCTGCGTTGTTTCTATTTGTACTCTAACCAGTTTTTATCAAACTACCAGGCCAATAAAACCTGAAACACTAAATGTTTCCCATTCCCTTCCGTGTGACCTGAAGGCAGCGTTACCCACTTTACGTCAGTGTGTGATGGAAACTTCAGGGGCAGCAGGATTGGAGGCCCGAACAGGAGGAATGACTCCTGCGCCTGTTTTCATGGGTGAATAATGGTCTTACGTTAAGCCCTGCTTAGCATCGTATTTAATAAAATGTTGCCATGACAACACGTCTTTGTTCTCCTCCTGTAAGGTGGCCAACAGGCCACTCTGCCTAAATCTTTGCATATTCCTGAACCCGCAAGAATCCTCCTCCATCTCCAAGTGCGTCTGCAGGTTATTATGTATGCAGAGCACCTTATTTCAACCCCAGCCCCACCCCACCACTCCCCCCCCAACCCCCCAGCCTCACCTCCCGCCCCTCGGCTCTCCGCTACAGAGGCAATGCGTTTTGTTTTAATGTCTCCCAGCATTAAAAGCGGTTTAGCAGTTTGATCTTAGCAGCTGTGTAGCATGCACATCAGTGTGTGTGTGTGTGTGTGTGTGTGTGTGTGTGTGTGTGTGTGTGTGTGTGTCCAGTGGTAGCCTTGCAGATTGCGTTGGATAGGAATGTGTGTGTTAATGTGCAGTGTAGTGTGTGGAAGCTCTGACTTTAAGTGATAAGGTATTCACTTTGTAACCCAGCAGGAGGCCCAGCGAGGAGCTGCAGATCAGCTCCTCTGTAGTGCCGATGTTACACACCAGACAGACACACACCACACAGACACACACCGAACAGACACACAACACACAGACACACACCACACAGACACACAACACACAGACACACACAGCCTCTGCAGGCCTGGTGTGAACGTCCGTCGTGTCTGATCCAATCAGAAGAGAGCAACTCCCAGTCTGCCAGTTCATACCTGACATTATGATCCACGACCATGTGCCTCTAGACCAGCTGTGATTGGCTAGCGCTAACACACACACACACACACACACACACACACACACACACACACACACACACACACACACACACACACACACATTCATTAGTTGTGTGTAAACTGTGTTCAAACACTTGTTAAATGTTGGCGCACGAAGACAGACTAGACACCGGTGTCGTCTGCAAAGAAGTGACGTCTTGTTGTCTTATTTACTTCAAGAAGTGTAAATGATGCTGCAGATGCTGTGGGGGGGTTTGGGGGTCAGGAGGTCAGAGGTCAAACACAGCTTCATCTGGCTGGTAGCTCCGCCCACACCTGCTCAAAAATATTCTTCCGTTCTCATTTAACCAAATGGAAATCTGATTTTTGCTTCACATTCCCAGTGCATTTTTTTAAAAGTCTTACAGATACAGACAGACGGGGCGTGGAGGGGGTAGAAATCATCAGGGTGGGTGTCGGCATAGCAACAAAACATGTCAAGGCAAGACACAAGTGAATGTAGAACATCCTCTATAGTAGTCTAGTATAAAGGCCTGCAGACCAACACCGAGTGGAAAGCTTCATCCTCAGCCTCCTCTTCATCACATGTTTGTTGGTCTGATACTCTCTTGGGTTTGGGTTAGTTGGGTTTGGGTAAGTTAGTTGGGTTTGGGTTAGTTATTGGGGTTATTTGTTAACAGACACATGAAAGCTGCTTTCTCACGCAGCCGCTCTTCATCATCAAAGGCTGATCGATCGATCGATGGCCTCCTCCCAGCGGCGCTGAAAACCAAAGACGGCAAACTGCAGCCCATCTGTTTGTCCCAGACTGTGTGTGTGTGTGTGTGTGTGTGTGTGTGTGTGTGTGTGTGTGTGTTTTGTGTGTGTGTGTGTGTGATTTGTGTGTCAGAGGGGAATTCCAGATCTCCACACCCGAGTAGATAAATGCAGAAGAGCAGGAAAGAGAGATTTCCTCCAGATCATTTTCATGTTTGTTTTTGTTTGAATATGAAATCATCTGCGGGGAAAGAGAACTTCACCCCCCCCCCCCCTCTGATGGTGTTCAACAGTCGCATGTTGGATCAGGACACGTAACCAAACATGATCAGTAATCAATAGTCTATTTACAAATGAATCATCAAAAACTGCTAAAAATATTTATCTCATGAAAGCTGCAGTAATGTTTTTAATCCGTCCTGCATCCAGAACTTCATCAACCACATTTTTATTATTTTTTTCTCCTCAGTTTTTCTTCCTCTTAATAATTTTTTACTGCAATAAAAGGACAAAACATGTAATTTGGTGGAAACGATGGAATTTAGACTCAAAGTCATAAAGACGGACTGGTGGTGCAGCAGGCAGATGTAGACGGACTGTATTCATCAGTCTGCTTGTGAATGGTTGGACATCCATCCCTTCATCCATCCCTTCATCCCTTCATCCATCCCTTCATCCATCCCTTCATCCATCCCTTCATCCATCCCTTCATTCATCCCTTCATCCATCCCTTCATTCATCCCTTCATCCATCCCTTCATCCCTTCATCCATCCTGAAGTCCAGCAGATGTTGTAAAAAGCAGCGAACAAAAGTCTGGAAAGATCGTGATAAAAATTTTAAAAATATTCGAAAAAATATCAAATGAAATGTGCAGCATCGCATCCCCATATTTTTAACAAATCTCATATCTTATCTCATCCCATGTTGTCTCATTTCATCTCATCCCATTTCATCTCATCTCATCCCAATTTATCTCATCTCATCCTGTCTTATTTCAACTCATCTCAGTCCATTTGATCTCATCCCATCTTATCCCATCTAATCTCATTTTATCTCTTTACATCTGTCTTATCTCATCCCAATTTGTCTCATCTCATCTTGTCTTATGTTATCTCATCTTATTTCAGCTCATCCCATCGGATCTGATCTTATCCCATCTTATCTCATTCTGTCCCATCTTATCTCATCTCATTACATCTCATTTTATCTCATCTCATCTCATCCCATCTTATGTCGTCCCGTTTGATCTCATCCCATCTTATCTCATTCCATCCGTTCTCATCCCGTCTTAACTTATCTCATCCCGTCTGATCTGATTTCATCCCACCTTATCTTTCTCCTGTCTGATCTCATCTGATCTTATCTCATTTCATCCTGCCTTATTTCATCACATCCCATCTCATTCCGTCTGATCTGATCTCATCCCATCTCATCCCGTCTCGTCTCATCTCATCTTCTATCCATAACCTCCTAGAGGTTCTGTAGCCTTGAGCGTCTCTTCTGGTCTCCGGGGGTGTCTCCTGCCTGCTGAAGTCTCTTCCAGTGAAGTCATGAGGAACTATTTGAGCCAACGTGTCAGCGCACACACACACACACACACACACACACACACACACACACACACATTGTTCTCCGAGTCTCTTTATTTCCACCGACAAACCCGCCCTGCAGGACGGCTGAGGGGTTGACGTGCCTCCAGGCTTTGTTCGGCGCGTTTCCCCGGCATTGAAATCAGATCCATATAAATAAAAGGAAACCCGATTCCTGGCCACACTGGTTCTGGAGGATCGCCGCCGCGTTCAGCTGCTTTAAATTTAAGAAGATAATAGTTTGTTTTTCCATCACTTCTGTCATTTCCCGTCTAGAGCCGTCCCACCCAGTCTGAACAAAGGTGTGTGTTCCGGGGAGAACACACACACCCGGTGTGTGAGCACACTTTTTGACTCAACACATGTGTCCCCGTCTCCTCTGACCCGACGTCGTTTTGTCTCCACAGTCCAACAAGGTGTCAGTGGTGCAGCAGCCCCACGGGATCCACCCCCTGTCCTCCCTGCTGCCCTACAGCAACGAGCACTTCAGCCCCAGCCCCCCACACCTGCCCACAGACATGAGCCAGAAGACAGGTGAGACACACACACTCACAGACACACACACAGAGACACACACACATACACACACACACACACACAAAGACACATAATATAATATGATGGATCAAATGTAATCTCTTTTTTGTGACTCCACTTCCAAACGTAGACAAATGCTTTATAGTTGTGTGTTTGAGTGTTGAAACCCACCTCCCTCCTCTCTGCTAACAAACACACACACACACAGACACACACACACGCACACACACAGCGAGCGAGGAGGCCGTGCCGGCTCCGTCGGCCTGTGGTGGTTTGTCGGCTGCTGTGAAGTGGCTGCTCGTCTGAAGGGACCGCCAGCCACACACACGAAGATGGAAACAATTAGAGCGACAATCGCACAAGCCATCGCTGCAACACACACACACACACGCACACACACACACACACACGGTTCTCCTTAGCAAAGCGATGTGCGTACAAACACAGCGCCCCGTTTGAAGGTCACACAAAACATTTAAACACTGAGGGAGCACTGCCATCGGAGGTTGGTGGATGCCGTTGGATGCTGGTGGATGCTGTCGGATGCTGGTGGATACAGTTGGATGCTGGTGGATACAGTTGGATGCTGGTGGATGCCGTCGGATGATGCTCGGTCGATCCGCCTCCAGACTACTGACCACATTACTGCACGGAGCGCATTCATCATCCGCCGGGATCTCCACTGATTTTACACATCAAAGTCCGCTTTTTGTTTTTTTTCTGGGGGGGGGGGGGGGGGGCGGCTACGTTTGTGAAATGGGTTCCAGAGGGAGCGGCACAGAATCTAATAAATCGCTTGTTCAAGTCTGAAGACTACAAGTTTAAGAATAAAAAAAATCTTTTTGAGTGTAGAGCGAAGAAAGAGGGACTGAACCAGACCTCTGGACCCCCCCCCGTCTCACCTCTGCTTCAGACCGGTCCTCAGTGCTACACACGAGTTATTTGAGATACGAGTCGTCACTCGTCACATATTTTTGTGCGACACACGAGCGAAAATCGTGTTTTTGGGACACCACCTCTAGTTGGCGGATGGATACGACATCAGTGAGACCGGATCTCGTTTTTTAAACACGTGTTGGCGAATGGATACGACATCAGTGAGACTGG
Organism: Antennarius striatus; assembly: GCF_040054535.1. NCBI lineage: Eukaryota > Metazoa > Chordata > Actinopteri > Lophiiformes > Antennariidae > Antennarius > Antennarius striatus. Next base: position 19,936,276 of record NC_090788.1, on the reverse strand, counting down.
ATCTCGTTTTTTAAACACGCGTTGGCGGATGGATACGACATCAGTCAGACCGGATCTCGTTGTCGTTGGTGGAGTAAAGATGTAGTTGGTGTGTTTTTGTGACTTTTGCGTTTCTTTTCATTCTTTATCATTGTTTATGTAACTTATATATCATTAATTATACACAGGTAAAATCTGTGTGTCCATTGGTTGATAAAAAAAATGTTTTTTTAAAAATAATTTATGATGTTGAGGCTTTTTTGCTGGACGGATTCAAATAATTTGAGTCATTTTAAATGGTGAAATATAGTTTGACTTACAACTCAGTCACTAAGGATTAAACTTGTTTATGAGAGCCGCTACAAAACAAAGGGTGTAAATCTGAGTCTGATGGTCTTAATATTCTGTTATGCTGCTGATAACAAGGTGAATTTTCCTGTTCTATCCTAAATAAGGAACTGTTCTAGTGAAGACATGAGGCGTTATAGTCTTGTGTAGCTGGTTTCCTTTTTATTCACAGGTACGTCTTTAGTTTTTGGACTGGATTGTGTAGTCAATTTGTTGCTCATCAAACTGTGTAGTAAAGCAGCTTCGATCCCAATCTTTTGTGACCTCAGATTCTTTTCCTGGAGCCATCTGGTTGGATTTTAGCTTTGTCCTCATTTTTATTTTATTATGTGAATTATTACTCAATAATAACTCCTCCAGTTATTTATTTCTAAAGACGGGAAGAAACAAACTCTAAACTTCCTCTTTTGATGGAATGAGTTTAACTCCCAAGTTGGTAAGAGCAGCCGGCTGAGCGAGATGGGAGATTAAATGTGTCATCACATCACACACGGAATCACGTTTCCACATTTGAAGGAGGCAAACGAAGGATTTGGAATGAGATGTGAACTCAGTGAGACGCTTGGAGAGAAGAAAACAAAAATCTGACGAAATAAAAAAGACGACATCAGAGTCTGACCTCGATTAACCCAAGTCTGGTAACCCCCGTTATAAAAACATTGTGTGTGTGTGTGTGTGTGTGTGTGTGTGTTTGTATGTGTGTGTCCTAACATCGTGACTCAGCACGTAATGACAGACTGATCCACCTGCTCACACACACTCTCGGGTAACACCTGGAACCAGATCAGATCAGCTGAGTTCTGACGACAGGAGCATTAACACACACACACACACACACACACACACACTCCACCCATTCAGTCTACGATCTTTCATCAGCTCGTCACAGGAGGGACTTACTTCATCAGTGATGTCATTCTTCTTCACCAGTGATGTCATTCACTGAGACTAAACCACAAATCAAACTCCTGCTTTTAGCGTGTAGCATGTTGTTGAAACAGAAACCTGTTTGGTTCTCAGTTTCCCATAATTCACCAGTCAGTGGGCTCCCCGGCGTTCACGAGTGAGTCACTCTTGAAACCGATGCATCTAATGTACTTTCTTTTATATTTGATTTCTGAAAATGTGAAATGATCTCAAGAGAACAGGTTTGATCGGCGGGGGAAATAAGTCAGTCTTGTTCCTGGTTGCCGCTGGTTACCACAGTGTGCTACAGTCATACACAGATCACACACTAAACAGAGTTTCCATACAGAACAGTGGAGGTCCTGACTGTCACTCCTGGACCCCCCCCCCCCGACTTAAAACCAGAAACCACAAGGATACAGGGATGCCAGCTTCCATGGTAACCATCGTAATAGTCATGTCATGGCAGCGCTGTGTGTTAGATCACCAGTTAGATCACCAGTTAGATCACCAGTAGGAGTTCTCTGACTGGAACCTGACAGCAGAGCAGGAATAGAGCTCTCCTCAGCTCCTTATCAGGAATCAGGCTTTAGTGATTAAAGGCTCACTTCAATGATGAAGAGTTGTTTTGGACGACCCTCCAGATTCTGGGTCCTGACCGGAGTTTCTTCCTCAATGAAGGAGTTTTTCCCCGTCACTGTCGCTTATGCCGGCTCTGGAGGGTTCAGTTGGGTTTGTCTGTCTGTTGAAGCGCTTTGAAATGTCTGATGATGTGATCAAGAGCTATATAAATAACGGTTGATTGATTGATTGATTGATTGATTGATTGATTGATTGATTGATCGATTGAACCAAATGGATGGAAAATTTTTGGATTTCTCCTCTTAAAGTTTCTGCTGCTTTTTTCCTCATCTCATTTTTTTAGTTTTTGTTATCGAACATAGAGATGACTTCTTACGGTTCTCTTTTTTTCCAGGGGTCGTATTTATCATATATTTACCAAACCAAGTTGATTTGAAGGGCTTGTTCCAGTCAGTCAGTCTCGTCTCCGTTCAGATAAAATAAGGTGTTATTGATCAGTCCATGCTGTACGACCCTCCCCTGACCGTTCACACTGACTGACACATTCCCTCATGACCATGAACACACTGCAGTTTGCCTCAATGTGACGCTAACAAATGTTTGAGGCCTTTTTGTAGAGTAAAAAGTGTCTTAAACTTTCATGTCACGTTTTTTTAATTTACATCCTGGGTAGGAATCACTTGAAATCTTGCATTGAAAGCCAAACAGAGGGGATTTGTTACAGAATACTGATAAAGTCAAGATATTATCGTTTCCCCCTTTTTATGGTTTATGTGATTTTTGATTCCTTCCGCTGTGAGTCCAGTCCGAAATGTCAAAATTCACTTTTCAGATGTTTCATGTCCAAGTCTGGCGTTCCTTCTGAGCAGAGCTCTTATGATCATAAACATGTTAAATTAATAATCTCTGGAAGGTATTGATGGTCTTTTATTCATGTTTTCTGTTAGTGTCATTTTATCTTGTTTCACTAAGGTCACTGAGGTCGTCGCCGGCCTCGTCTTACTGTACTCACTGCAGGCCTTCTTTCATGTTGTTTAAAGGTTCCAGCTCTGCACCACATTATCAGTTCAGGAATACCACTCCAGACCCCCCCCCCCCCACTCTGACTCGATGCACACCTCATGAAGCAGAGCTCAGCAGGGCCAGTTTGACTCAACGGTTTCCTTCTTAAGTGTTTCTGCAGCCTCTGACGTGGAGGCCATGAGAGCTGCTGTTGGTTTTAAACGGGGCATTCCAAACAAAACTGCCTTTTACTGCCCCGAGCCCCCCTACCACCACCACCCCCACACCCCCCAGGTTTCCTAGACGTCCTCACGTCTAATGAAATGACCACCAACGTGAATAATTTCGCCTTCACGTCTGGGAAATTGTGTTGTATCTTTATTTTCCCCCCTAGAACCACTACAATACCCATGAGCCTCAGCGGCCATCGCCATGGAGCTGCCAACACAACATTCAAAACTCCTCATTGTTGAAGCTGTTTGTTTGTTTGTTTGTTTTATCACCCAGCTGCATCAACACAGTCCCGTGGCGGACATGAAGCGGCGCGGTGCTGTCGAACACAGCCTGTGTTTAGGATGATGAGCGTCACGTTAATCATAGCGTCACATGTCCAGTCTGGACCCAGAGCTGCTGAGATCCTCCATCACACGCTCACACCTGTGGGGCGGTGATGTAACACCCCAGGGAGCCAATGGGACGCTCTCCTTTACTAGTAATAACCTGTTGAAGTCAGCTACCATTAATAACGACCCAGACCAGGCGAGGGGGGGGGGGGCATCGGCAGGACATCGACAAGGAGGAGGAAGGTTTCAGACGGGGGGGGGGAGAAAGACAGGAAGGGATGCAGGGCGTGGCGGGACAGACAGACAGACAGACAGACAGACGGAGGGAGGATCGGGGGGGGGGTGAGACACATCCACTGACTCAGTCGCATTCCTGCCGTTCAGATTTATTGTGGCTCGGGGTCGTGAAACAGGCCCAGAGCCGCGGCCAAATTACAGTCATCATGAGCATTCCTGCGCCGCAAACACAGGTTAGCATCGGGGCGGCGCTAAATGCTAGGTGCCGTCTGCTGACAAATGACTTCCTTTGAAGGGAACAAAGAGGGAGACGGGGTATTTACTGGGTGAGGGCAGGGAGTCGAGCTGCCTGTGTGTCTGCTGCTGCGGAGCTGTTTCTCTGGTACGGACGAAGGATGTTAAGACGTGTTTGTTTGCGTGTGTGTGTGTGTGTGTGTGTGTGTGTGTGTGTGTGTGTGTGTGTGTGTGTGTGTGTGTGTGTGCGCGTGTGCGTGTTAGTGTCTGCCCATGTCTGTGTGTGTGTTTTCAGAACGTGGGAATTCTCACCACATCCAGTCGCTGGTGTGCAATGAAGAAAAGTGGCGACATCAGGGTCCCACACACACACACACACACACACACACACACACAGACACACACACACACAGTGTCATTACACGAGCACACTATGAGAGGATGGCAGCAGATCTGTGAGGTCTTTGTGTTTAAAACGAGGTTCCCAGACTATTAATAGCACTAATAACCCATCGCTGAGTACCATTTAACTCACCTGTGTGTGTGTGTGTGTGTGTGTGTGTGTGTGTGTGTGTGTGTGTGTGTGTGTGTGTGTGTGTGTGTGTTTCCTCTTCAGGCGTCCACAGGCATCAGTCTCAGGACCTCTCTGGGTACTACTCCCTCCCTCCAGGCGGAGTCGGACAAATCAGTCCCTCAATGGGCTGGTGAGTCTCACACACACACACACACACACACACACACACACACACACACACACACACACACACACACACAGTTGGCTTTTCCTGTAACATTAACCCTGTCCAGTCCTGTGACGGAAAGATGTTTAACTGAACGAGTTAAAATAAAAATGATTTTAAACTAATCTGAATTACGGTAATCCCTCGCCTAATTGCGCTTCAAGATGCACGGTTTCCCTACATCGTGGATTTAGTAGGTAGTCACGTGATACCGTATGCGCATGCTATTGGCTGACGGCCAATAATAAATAGTTGATCGTATTTATTGCAGAATTTTGTTTTTCACGTGTGGATCCTGGAACGCATTAACCGTGAGTAACGAGGGATTACTGTATTTTTAAATATCTAAAGTAATAATCATGTGTTAACAATGTGGATGGAAAGAAACGGAATATTAAAATTAGCTTAATGTTGTTTTTAAAATACATATTAATATTTTACTTAATATGAATTCATATTTCTAAATGATTCATTGAAGAGCAGGTAGTTCTTCACCCTGAAAGGTCAAAAAGTCATTTGTTAATTTTTGCTGATTTTTTGTACCAAAACTAAATTAATATACAATTTTTCTTATTGATGGGGCATTTAACTGATTAATCAGTAAAGAAAATAGTAATTTGTCCCTCCCTAAAAAATAATCTGTACCATTCACCTTTGACCTCTGACCCCCAAACATTAATTTTTTTGTTCCACCACCACCACCATCATCATCATCATCATCATCATGGTGTCTCCTCGTTGCTCTGACCCGGGTCGGGGGTCACATACATCACTGTCTCACCTGGTGAGGTTACAACCTAACCTATGGCCCCGTTGCCATGGAAACCACCTGCTAATTGCCCCTGTATTTTCTCAGGAATGTGGACCGCTGCTGTATTTGCTGTATTCAGCAATATTCCATTGTTTTACGTTGTTTTTGCTTTTCTCCTTTTTTTTGTTTGGGATGAACGTTTTTATCGATGAAATTCTCAAGTTTTTACTTAACTTTGGCATTTTTCTGTCTCTGCTTTTGTCGTTTTTCGATTGTGCCTGCGTGAACGGTTCGGTGTAGATGAATAAAGCTGATTCTGGCGGTGAATCCCTGTAATTAAATCGTGTGTGTGTTGCATTAGAAGCTGCTGCTGCAGGACGGATGTTTGACCGACCACATCTGCTCCGTATTCACTCGTTTTATTTAGCGTTTCCATCGTCTCTGAGTGGACGGCGAGCCGGAGATGTCACGCTGGCTGATTGTGAACTTATAATGTCAGACTGCCATTGATTTATGGATCAACACAAATCCATTTATTACAACCTACAGTATCTGTGCTCGTCAAAACCCCCTGTAGGACCAGTTAAAGGCTTACATCAAATGTCATGGAGATTTGGAGCGCAGCTTAAACGTGGTGTGTGCGTTCGGTACGTGTGTGTCTGCTTTTCATGTGTCTCCGGAGCGAAGCTGTGTGTCCCCAGACGTTTCTGAAGTCTGCGATTTATTTGGACTTTTATCTGTTTCAGACACTTGACTGTGGATTCACACAAATATTATTCCCGGCTAATCTTAATCCCAGATTATCTGTTTGTTTGGGCCTCTTGTAATGTGTCTCTGAGGACGGCGAGGGAGCGCAGAGAAAGAGTGCTTAAATGTCAAACTGTATCTGTTGTTCTTACTGGTAGCCCGGTCGCTCCTGTCGTCCCTCCACGACCACCTTAGGACCCCCCCGCCAGGGGGGGGCTTCTTCAGTTTTAGCGGAGTTTGGTGTTTGGACAAGATGGGACGAAACCAACCACCGCTAGAGCTGGAGACGCGTCCTGGATGAGAGGTGAGACGTCCGTCCAGTGGATTGATTTGACCAGCTTTGGTCGCTCCTCGCAGTTAATGCCGTCCAGGAACCGCACGCGATTAACAAATAGAGTGACAAACTTTAATTGTAATTGACACGTTCATGAACCCCCCCCCATACTGATATTAAACCACCTTCTATCTCTATTCCCTTTAAAACACTCTGATAGACTGTTTAAAGCACTTTTCTGTCTCACAGAAGCCCGAGGCTCACGGAACGTAGCGCACTTCCTGATGCCGTCAGCCAATAGAATTGCGCGTACGGTATCACGTGACTGCCTGCCAAAAATCCACGATGAGGTGAAGTCGTGAGCGTTGATGCGTGTGGGCGCACTGTATTATTATTATAATTTATAATTATTATCCTTTTATCTGTTATCATCTGTAGGGACGAGCCGTTAGCATTAGAGCTAATACTAGCCTGAACCAGAAAACAACCTTTTGACTAATTTGTCAACACAAGACCATAAATTTACAGACATTAGCTTTAATTTGTGTCTTATTTGCCAAATAGGGATTTTAATTTTTTTTTTGTGGGTGCGTTCTGCAAAAAGCAAAAAATATCAAACTTATGATGAAACCATGAATAGACACGCGCGTCAAACACGACTTGCCCTCACAGGGGTAATTCTCTGACTCTTTGCCTAAGTCCATGGGTGTGCGTGGATGAAGTGAGTCAGTGGATGCTGAAGGCGCCGAGCATGTGGCCTACTTTCATTTCATTCCCAGCATACCTCTGCCTAGTCATGCCCGTCATATGGGGGGGGGGGGTGTTTTCTGACTGACTGAAGCGTCACCTTGTTCTGTGGGCGCGCGGGGGGGGGGGGAGTCAAAGCTCCACTCCCAGCATCTCCAGTGATGATGGTGATGGTGAAGAACCATGCGAGCTGCGGATCGAAGGTGTGTCTGCATGTGTTGAAGCGTAAGGATGAATCAGTGGGGGGGCTTGTTTCAGCTCTCAGGAGGCAGACGTGTGCTTTTATACATATCAAAGGCTCCTGCTTTTACGTCCCACCCCCCACCCTCCACCTCCCGCGGTGCACGAGTGTGTGTGTGTGTGTGTGTGTGTGTGTGTTTCTGCTCCCAGAAGCCAAGTATTGACATACAGCTGATCCAGAGGCTCCACAGGGGGTCTCCACGCTTCACAAGAGATTGTTGGACAGATCCGCGTCGGGATGGAGGGGGCAATCAAAGGAGCGTTAAACCGTGACGCTTTCATGACAAATGAGGTTTATTTTAGTCGTTGACTCGTGGAATAGTTTTTACAGTTTAACGTCGGTTTAACGTGTCACACAAGAGAAGGATGTAAGAGATGTATAAAAACACACGGATGTACAGAAGACGACCGGAAGTTGTTGTTTTTGTGGATCCCAACCAAAATGTAGTGACTTCAAAATGTAGTAACATCTTAGCAGACACATATTTTATAGTAGTATGTACAGTCAGGAACACTGGTGGGTCTGCTCAGTGTTCTCGTTTGGGTGCGTCTTAAAACGTGCGTCCCTGGGATGCAAGCTTTAAATTCACTTCCATTCAACACAAATATTCACAATTTTTCCATTTCTCCACTTAAATGTCAGACCTAAATTGCCATTGTGTTTTCTCGTCACGAGACTCACCTGCGTGATTCTGCCTTTTTAAAAATCGCCGTCTGAGCGCCGCAGTGAGAGCGAGGAGTTGGTTAGACTGTCCAGAGCAAGCACACGCGTCCTGTTGGGTTTTTTTCTGTCCATTAAAGCGCTTTGAAATGTCTGCTGATGTGATTAAGCGCTATACAAATAAAAGTTAATTGATTATCATCATGCCTCCGAAAAAGATGCAAAAAGAGGAGAGAAACCAAGTGACAATTAATGGAAAACAATCAAAAGTAAATGAGGAAAAACAGATATTAATACAGATATTACTGAAATTTGAGTAGAGAAGGCTGTCAGCGTGGTGCAGTGTCCGCAGGAGAATATATGAATAAACTGTATTACAACTTTCTTTCTAAAACTTTTTTAAATGACTACCAGGCTTTAACATGTTGATAAAACTAATATATAATTTTACTCTTTCTTTTTTTTTATTCAAAAAGTTATGACGTTGTTATTAATGAAATCATTTAACAGTTTGTTTAGTTTTTATATTGTACCATTGGCAAAACTCAATCCTTACATACGCTTTTACTGTATTTTCTGTTATTACTTTTGGGATGCATAAATGTCATGTTGGGATGCAAGTTTTCTCGAAGCGCATCCCAGGGATGCACTACTTTCTGGAGGTAAAATGAACTCTTGTCTGCTTCGCCTGGATTTCCTCCAGGCTGCAAGGCTCTTCTATGTCTCACAATAGTATCTGTTTCCTAACTTATCCAGCTTTAACATGAAGTTTCCAGTGAAATCCACTTTGGTGCTAAATGTTTACCTTTGATGCTAAAAGGCTCCGCCCCTTGCTGTCTCCCTTGTGCGAGGCAGGCAGAGCCAGCCGGTCTATCCCGCCCTGTCCCCCTGTGGATTCAGGCAGCCCTACTCCTCCAACCTCTCCAGCGCCCCCCCCTCCTACTCCAGGTATCGTCTCCGGCTGCTCGGCGCGAGCTCAAGGCCGCAAAGTAAAAGCAGGAACAACATCGCTCTGCATCGCCGGCGCCTGTTTACAGCACTAAAACGCCTGAACCGGGTGGGGGGGGGGGGTTCCCATTGGCCTGCGATGGCTGACTCCTGCTGTGATTGGACGCTGGAGCCACCGTGCTGTAAACAGGACCAGTTTGGGCCAAAACCAAGTTTAGACTAACTGGTCCACACCAGTTAGGCCGCTGCTGCAGCCTCCTGGGGCGCCATCAGGCGCGGACGGCTCCTCCCTCGCTTGTCGCACTTTTGTCCGTCTGTTCTTGTGTTTCTGATATTATTAGTCATTTAAAAAAAAAGATGCAGCAGGCTTTTTGTTCTTTGAGGAGGTGCAGGAAGCTGGGAGTGTGAACCCTGTGACCCCCCCACACACACACGCACAGAGCTGCCTGGTCTTCATGTGTTTTGATTTTGTGTATTTGCTTAAGCTGTGATTAATTTGACACATCAGATGCTAAAGATCCGCACACACACACAAACACACACAAACACACACACACACACACACACACGCTTTCTCACCCCATCCTGCTGCGTGTCGTTGGGCGTCCACCTGAGGGCGTCGTCCTCTCACATTTTGTCTGTTTTACACCTGAGTCGTGCTACAGGTGGGGATTCAATCTGAAATTAGGTGATCACGAAAAAAGTGTTTCCATATTTGATGTCACATCTGCACCTGCAGATTTATTCCTCTGCATTGACAGTTGTGTCTTTTCTTTGCTGATGATTCTGTCCGGTGCACTAATCCCCACCTGTGAGCTGCAGGCGCAAACAAACAAATATTTATAGTTGTTATTAGCCCAAGCCGCTCACATGCTTGCCGCTGCTTCTCTAGGCTTAAGTTATCATCAGAATTTATAAATGTGCTGGAAAGAAAACTGAATTCGTCTTAAAACATCTGCTTTCTTTGTATTTAGCAAACTCCAGTGGAAATAAATTCTCCTACAGGGACAGATTATAAAGAGATCTGTTGTCCATCCATTTCAATGGTGCTCGGACGCCCTCTAGTGGTCACGAGTTGCACCTGCAGAATGAAGAGAAATCTAACCAAAAACATATAAATAATAATTAGATGTATTATTATCATTATCAGTGTATTAATAGGTACTAATAGTATTTTTATTTTTATTAAATATATTTATATTTTATTATAATTATATAAAAATAATTTTTTTAATAGTTATAAATAGTATTAATAGTTAATTTCCCTGACGGAACCTCCTTAAGGGATCAGTAAAGTTCTACTCTCTACTCTATTAATTGTTAGGCTGCAGGCTTTCTGTTCTTCTGCTCGCTCACGCTTCAACTTGCCCCCGCCTCTCTGACCCCCATCATGCATTTCCGTTAGCTGACTCCTCTGTCTCTTTCTCCTCCACCTCCTCCAGGTTCCCTCACTCTCTCATGCTGGGCCCGTCAGGCATGCATCCTACAGGGATCCCCCACCCGGCCATAGTGCCCCCTACAGGCAAGCAGGAGCACGATCATTATGACCGGGGCATGTACGTGTAAGTGATTTCTCCTTCAGCGTCAGCCTCATCGCTGCTCACGGGGGGTTAGTCCATCACTCCTTACCTTCCCTCCCCCACCCCACCCCCTCAGGAAACCGCAGGAGGTCAAACGGGAGAAGGAGCCCAAGAAGCCCGTTATCAAGAAGCCCCTGAACGCCTTCATGCTCTACATGAAGGAGATGAGGGCAAAGGTCATCGCTGAGTGCACATTAAAGGAGAGCGCCGCCATCAACCAGATTCTTGGACGAAGGGTGAGGGACACACACACACACACACACACACACACACACTAATCCTGTTTCCAGGTCAGTCTATGATTTCACACTTGAAGAACATGAGAGGCTGGTGAGGTGGACTCTGCTCCCTCTCATACTGGTGCTGCTGGGATTAACAAATCCCTTTTACTGGGATCTCACATTTAGTTTCATAAAAGTTTTCTTTGCAAAAGTAGAAAGGATTTGTTTGTGCTTCAGTCTCAGCTGATGTCAATAAATTCTCATTTTCAGTTTTTAATGTCTCCAGAATTTAAAATCAGTCTTTTTCCGTGTGTGTGTGTGTGTGTGTGTGTGTGTGTGTGTGTGTGTGTGTGTGTGTGTGTGTGTGTGTGTGTGTGTGTGTGTGTTTTCCCAGTGGCACGCGCTGACCCGGGAGGAACAGGCCAAGTACTACGAGCTGGCCCGTAAAGAGAGACAGCTCCACATGCAGCTCTACCCCACCTGGTCGGCCCGGGACAACTACGTAAGCGCTTCTTCTTCCTCCTCTCTGCATCTTCCTGCTCCTCTCAAATAAAAACCTTCTCAGCTTTTCTGAGCCCAACCTGATTTTTTTGGGGGCTTTTGGTGGGAACAATGTGTGAAGGGAGGAAGTCAGTAGACGGTGACGGTCAGACATCGCACCAGGAAAGAGCCGACAGGAGGAGCTGCAGTGTTTCTGCTGTTACATCACTGAACTATTTAAAGTTAATTATTATTTTATGACTTAAAAAGCATTTATGGGTTCCTACTTGTGGTGTGTTCACACTGAACGTGAATCCTCTCTTTATTCAGAATGTTACTGCAGGATCCTGGAGTGTATTCACACCAGATATGTGAATATAAAATACAGTAGAGATGAGTTTAAACTGTTAATGACTGAGCTCTAAGTCGAAAAACATTTAAAATACTTTTTTTTTTAAATTTAAAAAAATAAATTAAATCTTTTTAACCCGTTCCAGCCTTGTAAAAAAAACTCAAACCCCCTAAATTATGGAGAATTTTTTTTTTTTTATCAACCAATTGACATTCAGATTTTACATGTGTAGAATTAATTATATATAAGTTACGCAAACAATGATAAAGAATTAAAAGAAGCACAAAAGTCAGGAGAAGACACGAGCTACGTCTTTACTCCACCAACGACAACGAGATGCGGTCTCATCTGTCGTATCCATCCGCCGACTAGCGGTGTTGTCCTCAAACACGGCTCACAAAAAACAAAAATATGTTCAGAGCTCCTGTGTGAAGCGGCTCGTATCTCGAGGTTCTATTTCATCTGTAATCCAGTAAATAACTTTTGCCTCACCTGATTGGCCGATCCTCCTCCATGATCTTCAATCTGAAGACTCACAGCTCCATGTGGAATTAGAAGCATTAAAAAAAAAAAAAAAAGTCTTGCGTTCTGTGTGAATACACCATCATACTTGATTCTTTTCATTCTAATTTCCAATATTTTATAATTTAACAAATTAAGAATAAATGTCTTTATCTTTACCGTGTATACTAGTGTGCTGCAGTCAAAATGTGAGAAAAGTAAAAAAAAACGTATGTGATGACACCGGGATGCTGAAGATTCTTCCTTATTGGCTCGTGTCTCAACAACCCGCATGATTATTGGCTACCAAACCTGTCAATCAGAAGTCATCCGGGTCAATGGGAGGAAGTGTCACCTGTGTGGTGCATGTGTTAGCGTAATGTGTGGGGATTGCTGTATCTGGGCTGCTGTGTGCCTCTGACTTGTCAGTTTGCTGTTGAACTCTTGCAGGAGGCGGGCCTTAGCGGGGTCGCAGGGGAAAAGAGTAAAGCTGATTGGGTAGGGACACGTCTTACGGTGGATTTATGCCTCTGTGGTGGGAAGCAATGAGTATGTGAGGAGCTGCATGAAAGGGGTTGTGGGTAATAACACGATGATGCAAAGTTTGCATGCGCCTTCCAGAAACTCACACACGTCAGCCTCACACGGGGACACGCAAGTAACCAGCAGCTGCAAACGCAAACACGTGATTGGTCGGTTTCAAACGTCTGCTTGATGAATGATGATGACTGCAGTAGTGAGAGAGGAAGGCTCACACAGAGGTATAAATCAACCCGTTTTGCTCCACTAACAGAGAGCAGGCCGCATGGCTGGCCTCGCTGCAGTAGATCAGTGTGAACGCGCAGCGACACACGTTAACCTTTGACCCCCCACCCACCCCCCCCACGCATCCTGCAACACGTGGATGTTCTCGCCAGAAGAAACCAGGAACCTGTTTGGGGATCAGGAGGATTGAGGTCTTTGGGTTCAGCGGCTAGATGGGCGTCACGCGTCTCTGGAACGGTTTTCCTCCTCCAGTCGGAGCAGAACACACACACACACACACACACACACACACACACACACACACACACACACACACACAGTGTTCGTCGCTTAAAAGCCACATGACTCTCAAAAATAAAAACGTTTAATGATGAATTTTTATTAGTTTTCATGATTCTGAGGAACCGCCCATCTTCTTCATCATCCTCATCACCTCCTCATCATCCTCATCACCTCATCCTCATCACCCTCCTCCTCATCACCTCCTCATCCTCATCACCTCCTCATCATCCTCATCACCTCCTCATCATCCTCATCACCCTCCTCCTCATCACCCTCCTCATCATCATCATCATCATCATCTTCCTCATCACCCTCCTCATCATCTTCCTCCTGACCACCCCACAGTTCTCAGAAGTTTCTCCTCACCCTTAAAACACCTGCACCTGGTGTATGCAGATGCTTCTAAACACACAGACACACACACACACACACACACACACACACACAGCACATGGAGGTTTTTCTGCTGATCTACTAATCTTAAAGCTTCTGGAGGGCGTTGGCGGCGTCTCAGGCCTGCTTCTGATTGGTTACTCCTCGGTGACGAAGCATCAGGCGCTGCATGACCTGAATGTACGGCGACGTTGGCGACGCAGCGTTTGTTTCCTCTTTGTTCTTCTTGATTTCTTGCTCTTTCTGGCTTCAGTCGACCGTTTGAGACGTTCTCCTCACCTGAGTGCTGGTTTGTGCTTCAGTAGTCCACATGATGTGTTGATAAAGGAACGACTGGGGGCTCTAGGTGTGGTCGTGAATACTCTCTGGTGATGTCAGACTCTGGTGATAAACACTGACGCTAACTGGGAAAGCTTTTTGTTTTTTCTCCCTCAGGGCAAAAAGAAGAGGAGAAAAAGGGAGAAGCTGCAGGACTCGTCTGCAGGTGAGCGTCTGGAAACACTTTTTGTCTTTGAGCCTCGCGTGACGTCAGGATAGGAGAACCAACCGCCGCAGCAGGAAGTGTGTGTGGCGTCAACCCCGCCCACTCAGATTCCACCCCCAACCTGAGGTGTAAACACTGTAAACACAAACGTTTGCCCGCCTTTTAGCTGGTGGTGTTTTAAACGTCACGCCGCTTAAGGATTGGGCTCAGACTATTTACTGGATCACTTCTGATTCCGCCTCAGATGAAGAGTCTGCAGACTTTACTAAACACGACCCAGCACGACCCCCCCATCTCTCTACCCACCTGATCTGATGGCTGAAGACTTATCACTAATGTGCGTGTGTGTGCGTGCGTGCGTCTGTGTGTGCGTGTGTGTGTGTGTGTGTGTGTGTGTGTGTGTGTGTGCGTGTGTGTGTGTGTGTGCGTGTGTGTGTTACTGGGATTGTTTTGCGACTAACAGTCTGACCTGACGGCTTTGCCTCCATGAGTCTGTTGGTGCTTCTCCCCCCCTGACGAGCTCTCGTGTCTCTTTCTTCCTCTAACTCCTCTTCCTCTCCTGCTCCTCTGTTTTTTGCTCCTCCTCTTCCTCTTCCTCCTCCTCTTCCTCCTCTGCATGCTGTGCGTTGTGCTCAGACCCGGGCTCCCCTAAGAAATGCCGGGCTCGCTTCGGCCTCAACCAACAGACGGACTGGTGCGGTCCCTGCAGGTGGGTACCAAACACCCCCTCACCCCCCCACCCACCCACCCCAGAGCACCGCCCTGCTGTCTGTCCTCCCATTAACAGTCTGTCCATCGCTGCCCTCTGATTGGCCCAATCATTCAAACATTTCTCAGAGGCGGAGCCACCGTAGAGGATGTTAGTTGATTCATGTTAGCGGTTAGCTGTGAAGCTCCGCCTCCAGAAGTGTTTGATTGGTCGGTCCTGAGACCTGCATGCTGTCTGTCCCCAGCCTCCGCTCTGCTGGTCACATCCATCTGTCCGTCAGTATGTTAATGTAGCATCAAACAGAAGCTGTCACAGACATTAGACACGTCCAACACCCCCAAAATGATTTTAGTGGAACCCCTCTGAGGTCAGTGGCTCGGTTTTCTGTCAGGAACGCTGTTCTGGGATCAAATGGGATGCGCTGCGTCCTGCCAATAGTTTTAATGCAGAATTTAAGTCAGAAATGAACAAAAATAATAAATATTCCTGGGAGAGTCAGAGCAATAAGACACATGGTGCTCAAATCATCATGTATATAACATTAATATAACATTTAGATGTCAAATGTAATATCTTAAATTACTTATAAATTAGAGAAGTAGTCGGCACCATAAATAATAATAAAGATCGGCGTACGTCATGTTGTTCTCAATACGACGGTTTTTTTTTTAAATACTTGAAAAAATAAAAATCAACTTTTACTGGATTTACATATGTCCACCACAAACATTGGACTCAGAAAATCACTAGTAAACCGTTAAAAATGCATATGTTACAGCATAATAAGTTAAAATAAAACATTTTATTATTGTCTCATAGCAACCCCAGTGACCCACAATGAGGAATACATTCTATAATAATTTATATTAATCAATTATACAATAATTTATATTAATACATTATTATTAATATAAATTAGGAATAATTTATATTATTAAATTATTATTACGTTAATAAAAACTTAATAATATAAATATTAAACATTTGTATGTTTTAATAAAATATTATTAAATGTAATATAAAATTATCATTACATTTGTATTTTTTAATATAAATTTAATAATAATTTTAAAAATAAATTTAAGTTTGTAAGCTTAAAATAGATTCATATTAATCAAATATTATTAAAATACATTCATTAATAAGGTACAGAACAGAACTGGGAATGGTTATCTTGAGTTTAACCTGGAGACGAGTTGTGTCTCCTGGAACAGGTGAGGTTTACCTGTATTTCAATCCTTCATTAACAACATGATAAAATAAATCCCTTCCAGCAGTGAAATAATCAGAACTTTCTTCTTGTGAACATTTCGGATTAAAACGATGACACGCTTTAACCGCTGAGGTGCCGGACCATTAGCTCTGATTCCTCCTGGGGGAGCAGACCCTGAACGGCGGTCCTGACAGAACCCGACCTTAGGCTCGCTGTTTGTCTCCCTGTTCATTGGTGCATCTCCACGACGACCGCTGACGTTTCCATCCACACTTTATTCACAGATAACTCTCTCTGACTGTCCCTAGGAGGAAAAAGAAGTGCATTCGCTACCTTCAAGGAGGAGGCTGCCCCAGCCCAGCTTCTTCAGATTTAAGTGCTATAGACTCTCCCCCCTCCCCGTCCCCCGCCCGCCACCATCTGTACCAGCACCAGCGCCCCCCCTCCCCGAGTTGCTCCCCGCCGCCCGCCTCTCCACCATCTCACCTTCACCTGTCTCCGCTAGCGCGCACTCGCTCGCACACACACTTCCACCCGCAGCACTCGGCCGGCAAGCACGGCAACCTCCGACCCCCCAGACAACACACCCCCCACACACACCTGGAACTGTCCAGCAAGCAGACGCACAACACGCTGTCGGCCGCCAAAGCCACCGGACTTTCTCTCAAAGTTCTAACGGAGACTCAGTGATGGTCGCTGGCCCAGCTCGCCTCATCTTCCTCACCTCTTCCTCTTCCATTTCAATTCATCAGCCACGA
This sequence comes from Antennarius striatus, assembly GCF_040054535.1. Classification (NCBI taxonomy): domain Eukaryota; kingdom Metazoa; phylum Chordata; class Actinopteri; order Lophiiformes; family Antennariidae; genus Antennarius; species Antennarius striatus. The sequence continues at coordinate 19,919,579 of NC_090788.1, read as the reverse complement.
GGGTTGTGTGTTTCTAAAAGTGTGTTTTCTAACTCCGTGACAATCAGAAACAAAAGGAGCAGGAAATGAGCTCCGTACCGTCTGGACATCAACACAGACCTGAAGCTGACATCAGTTCTGAGACAATCCAGTTCAAACCTCAGGTCCAGGACCACCAGGGGTCTGACAGCTTCCAGTCTCCCGTTCCTCCAGAAGTCAAATTCTAGCGTCATCCATGCCCCGTTATTTTTGTGAAGCACTTTCAGACTCAGTTTCTTTCTATAAATCTTACATCTGTTATGTTTTATTCTCCTTTTGTACGAGTGTCATGTCGTTTTGCTGGTGGGGAACCCAGATGGATTTTTTTTTTTAAGTCTCTCCCGTCTTTCCTTTGACTTAACATTTTGCAGCTCTGTAATTTGAGACCAAATGGGTACTATTATATTGCATTGTGTTGTAAAGTTTTATAAATGTTGGAATTCCTTATAATTAAACTTTTATATGTTTTATGTAAAAAAAAAAAAAGTGAAATGACCAAAAAAAGTTTCTACCATTTCTTATAGTTATGTTTTTGTCCTGGTGTATATTCCTGGTCGTTACTGCCCACAGCGTCCCGGTGGTCTCTTGTGTCCTCACTGTGCATGTTCAGCGTAATTAAATGATTTCCGTTCAGCTTCAGCTGCTGTGGAGCCTCCCCTCCAGCTGGGGGCGCTCTTCTACAGACGGCATTCTATTTTGAGCATGTTTGGCATCACTTCAACATGCCTTCTGTATTTTTTTTTACTCCAGATGTATACCTGTTCTGTTTAATGTGTGTTTTTCTGTAGATGAGACACAAGGACATTTCAAGAATAATTATTACTTTTAAAATAAAACAACTTGTCCCACATGTCTCCTCTGTACTTTGAAACAAAACGACAGACAACGGCCTCTTTATGGGTTTTATTTTCTCCTTCAGTGTGTTAATAATCCCAACATCCAGCGTCCGAGCTCATCTGAGACATTTCCAATTCAATACAACATGAATTAGGAGTGAGTCTCCCAAACGCTCCATCACAGCGCACAAGTACCTGGAATCCAAAATACATTCTGCAAAAAAAAACCCCAAAAATATCCCTCCGCCTGACTTCACTTTGGCCTTTCAGAAGCCCCGTCCGGTGTGAGTTTGACAAAGAATATGCATTTACAGAGCTTTTAAATAATATTCACCCTTTCATTTCCATTGTCAAAAAGCTAGTTTATTCAGTTAACCTAAAAGAAAAAAAACATGTCCAGTAAAAAAAGACAACCATTGCAATCAATAATCGGTCAAATAAAGGAAAATTCTCTACTCTTTTTAGGGTACAAAGCCATGAAACCAGAACTATTCTGATGCAAATACACAATGTGTGTGTGTGGAAACAGACCTGTTCCATTTAAATTAATGACAACACACAGCCAAGTTAAAAACAGGGTAATTGGTATACACATATTGAGGAAAAGGGGACAGGTTATAATATACTAAATGTAAATATTGACAATTATGAACACCAGTGCAACCAATTAGCAGGAGAATTCCTATCAGAGTTGTAGTGTCGACGGCATCCTCCCTCACTTCTCTTCGCACCACTGGTTCTCTTTGCGTACCTGAGGAACGACAGAATAAAAAACATGTTATTTGTGACGTAATGCGTCTTTATGAAGCGATCTGTAAACACGTTCATGACAAATGGATGATGATGGACGACTAACCTGGGCCTCCTCCTCCTCTGTGAAGTCATTTTTGATGTTGAACGTCTTCCTGATCTCCTCTGGGGTTTTGCCTTTGATCATGTTGGCCACCGTCTTGCAGGTGACGTCTAACAGACCCTTGATGTCCAGGTAGTTGGCGGCCTGGAAACAGGAAAGAGGAAACAGCAGTGACATGAGAGGAGCAGGGAGGAGACACACGTCCTCCCCGACAGACGTCTCAATGAGGACGACTGCAGGTGGCAGCGCCGGAATCACCTGAGGGCTTCAAGCAGTTCAGAGGACTGGGTTTAGTTAGTTAGTAGTTTCCTTTGTTACATAAAGTAATAACACTGAGTGAATAATGAATAATCATGTCAAATACACTCTAGCTACTGGGGGTACAGCAGCAGAACCTTCTGCATCTTTATGAAGAGGGCAGCAAGAACACACACACACACACACACACATAAATGACTGCTGATTGATTCAACCACTGTGCAGCTTTGTCTTGACCCCATGGACAAACAGGTCAACATGTTTTCTGTTTATCCTCAGGAGATCAGGACTTGTTGCATTCCGACAGAACATTCTTACTTGAAGCAGTTCTTCCTGCTTTTCTTGGCTGGGGGAGGACGTGTTCCCCCACTGACCACCAAAAATTTCACCCAAACACTTCTAAAACATCCAGACAGCTGCTTGGTTTTGATCTGAATAAACTGTTCCTGGTGTGCTGTTACACTTTAACACCACGTGAAAGCACACGGGCCTGGGGATCGGGTCTCATCCTCCTGACGGGGATCGTTTCCATGTCGACTGGATGGGATAGCTCGTGTCAGTAATGGATCCACACCACAATCAGTTCAGTTACATCTCTGCAGCTCTCGTGAGGTCACCAGCAGACGCAGGTTGGTCACACGAAGGGAGCTGGAACCCCAAACTCTTCTCCAGGACATTATTGCTTTTCATTGACCCCAAAGATAAACATCGGAATGAGACCACAGTTCAAAACATTCGGTTTCAAACTAGGTCAACACCCTCGATGCAGCCTTCTAGTTAACTCACATCCAGTAATACCAGGTAAGCATTGGTTGTCACCAACAAACCCTACATTAGTTCTCATATCACCCCCCCTCAAAATGCCAGGGGAGTCCATCAACTCAAATGACGACTAGTGTGTCTCTTCTTGGAAGCCCCCAGTGTGTCCAGCACCCATTACACAATCAGTCCTGTGCTTCTGAGGTCTCCTTTCAGAAGCTTTCTTGTTTACTCACTGCTGCCTCATTTCTTTCACCTCTTCTTGTTAAAATCAGTGCATCTTAATCCTTTTTGTTTGTTTCAATCACTTCTAACCAAATGAAGCTCAACGAATGAAAAAGAACACAGAGGAGCAGCACAAAACAAACACTCACTTTCCACAACTTTACATGAAAGTGTATCAAAATAAACAATCAGAATTCACCCTAAACATTACATTTGAACTGGAGCGTCTAACAGTCTGATGGATGCTGCTCTGAACACCTCGTGAACTCATTGGCACAACTGATATCCTTCGGTGAACTTTCTCCAACACGTCAGACATTTCTGTGTCTTCTTTATGATCTTGACCAAACCCAAGATGCATCACTCATACATTTATACAACATAATAAACCAACACTGGGAAGACCTCCCATGTCAGGAAGAGGCCATGTTTACACCAACATCTACTACATCATGTGTTTCTGTATTTGGTTCAAGTTCATGTCTTAAGATATTTACCAGAATGAGTTCAAACAAGGTGCCCTGGTCCACTTTGAGGAACTCCTGGTCCCACACAGGAATGTCATCTGTCCTCTTCTCCTTGTTCTCATCATCCTCAGGAGGTGGGGGGTCATCTTTGTGGTGGGTGCACCACTGAATCACCTGAGGGATCAAAAACACCAGTTTAACATCTTTATAAAATGTACTCTTCTAAAAGAGGATGAATCCACAGCCCACAGCTCTAACCACTCAACAGCTTAAACACACGTCTGTGGAATAAAATGTATTATTATTATTAATTATTACTATTATTATTATTATTATTACTATTATCATCATCATCATTTATTATTATTAATATTATTATTAATAATAATGATCCAACCAGATGTTTTGGGGAATTCTATCACTTTGCCAGTCTTTTGCTGTTCCAACCTTTATGACGCGTGTTTCTGGCATAAAATTAAAGACTGCAATCATATTTACACCAACCATTTAAATGATGAGATACAACTTTAGATATATTGTCTTTTTGTCCTCTTCAAATGAATATTAAAAAAGACAACAGAAATATCACCTTTTGTTTAAATTATGATGTGTGTGTGTGTGTGTGTGTGTGTGTGTGTGTGTGTGTGTGTGTGTGTGTGTGTTTGTGTGTACCTTCTTTAGGATGGCAGCGTTCACGTTAGGGAGAGGGACCGGGTCATCATCGCCTTCATCATCCATTCCCAAATCTGCCAAATTATCAATGATCATATTGTTAATTATCAATGATCAGGGATCACTCCACGATCACACACAGCTGAGAATTGTTTCGTACCTTCCAACATCGTCTTGATGGTGACGGACTGTTTGGCTATCTCAACATCCACCTCAAAGATTTCCCCATCAGAACTCTGTAACTTTATTGTGGGCATTTTCTGTGAAGCAGAACAAACAGGTTACAATGGGAACTCAGAGCAGAGGCGCTTCAACACATTCCACCGTCTCACTAATATGGTTACAGCTAGCTAAGCTAATGTTGACATGATGGCAACTCAACATGTAATCTGTTCGTCTGCAGTTAACACACACACACACACACACACACACACACACACACACACACACACACACACACACACACACACATATATACTCACCTAACAGCTAACGATTTTGAACATCAACGCTTCTCCTAGTGAAACTACAGACGTATTTTAATGTTAATCTGCCGATTTGCGTTCGTGGTATTCGGTATGAACGAGGCTAACCAGCGATATGTTTTGCTAGCTACCACAGGCTAAACGACGATAACGCTAACGAAAGCAGCAATTTAGCTAGCGTAATATGGGCTTCATTTGATGACAAAATTGAGTTTGCGTCAAAATTTAACTAAAATATCTATATTAATTATGAATAAGGTAAATTAAGCGAATCAAGTATGGTCCCGTGCTATTCCATTACCATGCACATTACTAGCATCTTAGCTTAACGTTACCGCCTTGCGATGTCAACGAGGCCTACAGCCTTCAAAAAGATGTAAACAATTTTAAAAATCTGAAGGTGAACAAAATATGAATAAAGCCACATCTGGCGGTGCGGAAACAAATACCGTTTATGTTTTTATGTCAGATCCAGAGGTGAAATTCCTCCGAAGTCAGCGGCAGACGGTGACAGACGTGTAGGACCGACAGCAGCTGGAAGCCTCCGGAGCGACCTGAGCGCTGACGACTCGAGCCCTTTGTCGGATAGCGAGGAGGGGGGCGCCAGGGGGGTACTTCACGCTCAACGAGTTTCAACCGTTTTCATGGCATCGACTGCCTCAGTCATTTACTCAGGTTTATTCAGTCTGAAGTGTGCATAGTTTGATATGGATGATATTCTAGTTACGAAAAAAAAAATTGTAAGGTTTTTCATGGGACGATATTTGTCGTAGCATGTATTTACATCAAACTGGAAGAGTGTGTGCTCATAAAATGTCAGCTACATTGGTTTACTTTGATCGTATTGCACTAAAATGTGCAAAACTAATACTAGAATATACGTAAATGCCAGTGCATTGTGTAACGAAATGTCGCCTAACGGCCATGGGGTGGCGCAGTCCCCCAATCAGAGCTCCACTGGGGTTTTCTAGTAATACAGTACTGTAGTTTGTTGTAGTTGTAGTAGGACAACACGCTTATTTGGTGTACTATGATTATTACCTTCGCCTAGGAGGAAATAATATAATCACTATGTTATATTTTTGCCTTTTCCTTTGTTATTCAACAGGATTATCTTTTTTAAATCTCCGTTCAATTTAATTGTATGGGTCTTAGACGAGAATAACATAAATGTTAATCCAAATTATTTTTGGATTATTATTTTTACTAGTTTAAAATTAACTGAATCCCTGACGAGGCCTATAACACACACACACACACACACACACACACGAGAGGCCTGTAGGCATGCAAGTGATGGGGAGGAAGACCAGCGAGCAGCTACTTCTTGGTGAATCCAATGAGTATCTTATGAAGGGGATGGTGCCTTGCTCAAGGGCACATCGGCAGGTGAACTGGCATCTCCCACTGTCAGTTCACACACTGAAATTTTCTGCCCGACACAGGTCTCGAACTGGCGACCCTCCAGTCCTCAGCCCAAAACTTAGTGGACTGAGCTGCTGCAAACAATTCAAAATAAGCTTTATTTGTCAAGTATAAGAACACATACAAGGGATTTGACTCTTGATTTTTGCCTGTGACATATAATAATGGACAGCACATTACACAACAGATTAAGTAGACAAAAAGTTATAAAACATAAAAATCTAAAAATTGAAGAAAATTATTTTTTTCTGATTATCTACGTCTCAGCATTTAATGCCAAATTAATCTTTTTCCAGTAGATGTTTTTTGGTACGGATACACTATTTCAATGGTTGGCTTACAACTCCAGTCCAGATCATTACTGGGTGAGTTTTGATAAGGCTGGATTGAACTATAGAGGAATGATAAATTTCCCTTAACCAAAAGTACATGGACCGGCTGACATCCAGTCGGTTCCATTCAGCACAGCAACAACAAAAGAAAGACATGGCAGTGGCATTATTGAGCCTCCTTCATCTTTATTATGCAAATATTTTGGTAAATACAGATTATGTGGTTCAGTGGGAGTCATCCATCATAAACACCAAGCCAGACGACTACAAAAGAGCTTTCCTTCAAAGTTACACAGGACAAAACCGTGTAAAACATGTCTGATGGGGGCTTTCTTTGTAATAATAAAAAAAAGAAAAACATCTCCATTGTGAAATCCTTTTATTCTTTTGATAAATGTTACATTTATTTAGATTTACAAAAGTGCAAACAGATCATGTTAACGTCTCCTAAACATAAGCCGTGGTGTGTGGGGTTCAAACAGAGGAGCACATCTGTCTTGGACCTCGGTGACGCCATCCAGCAACACAGGAGGGAGATTGAAACATCCATTTATCTGACGTGAAGCGAGTCCTCAGAAAAACAACAGTCTAATGATTGTGGCACACACCGTTTGGTCCGTCCAGACACGTCGTCACTAAATGCTTAAATAGGTCTTTGTGTAGATAATAATGCACACTCTTGTGTAGCCCCCGGTCTCCCACTCTCCCTTTCCTCTTCCGTTGTTTCACTGCTTTAAGGTCAGTCATCATGGCAATACTGGACCTGACTGTACAGGGTTCAAAGGTCAGAGTTTACAGGAAGTAATCTGGCGTGCGGCGAGTGACGTGAGGCTCCCCTCTGCGAGGTGCAGGATCGAACTGCAAGCTGGAGACGAGAGAAGAAGAACGAGTTTAAAACGTCTTCAGCAACATTTCTGAAGCGACTCTTCAGGACTAATCTATAGTCGGGTCAGTGGATTATAAACCAGAACACACTTCCTGCTTGCTGACAGCTAAAACTTTGCCAATCAGTTGTGCCAAATCCTGCAATCTGGCACCAAGAGATGGTTGATAGAGTTAGAGCTAAATAATCTAACTGTACGCACTGATAGTGACCTACATATAGGACCCAACTCCTTCCAACAGACACTTGTATTTAACACGTATGTGTCACGTGGTACCATGTCTTAAACAAAGAAGAGATCCAAAGCTTTTTTTATGCATCCACAGGACCAGAACGGCTGTTTGTCACACTTACAATGAGTATTTGAGAGTGTCGTCTAGTTCCATGATAGCCGCCTGGTTGCCACAGCGGTAGCAGTAGTTGGGAGCGCTAAATATTGTCACCACGTTCCTCTCATGGCACCAGTTGTAACCCTGAAGGAAGCACACGCATCATCAATCACATAGAAACAGTTCTGGAGGGAAAACATGGTTCAGTTCTAGAGAGACGTTCAGCTGACGTCCCAGACCATCGGGTTCTGGACTGACTGACACACACATACACACACACACATACACACACACACATACCTCCATAACCAGCTGGTGGGCACGGGATACCAGTGTGAGGCGGTTGGCGTGGTTGAACGTCTCGGAGATGTCTTGGCCGAAGGTGTATCCGGCTCCTCGGGGGGAGATTCCCCAGCCGCCGCGGTCGTCAGGGTCCGACCACAGCAGGTCGCACATGGGCCCCTGAACAAGAGGACACAGTCAGCGATACCGCTAACGACACCGTCGTATTTATGCTAACCGAATCGTACAGGTCGTCATCATATCGAAACAAGTTCGGTAACGTTTACCAACTTATATTTGTCAGTCTAATTTCTGGTTTTGAATTCTTTTCCTGACTTTAGCAGCATGAAGCCATTCTTCACCTCATGTGGGACTTCCTGTAAACGGTCCAGTGCTCTGATGTGATCCAAAGTGTCTATGGATGGTGACAGGCCTCCATGAAGGCAGAAAATCTGGAGTGACAACAGGAGAAACAGTTTTAGTGAACAAAACTATTTTCATTGAGATGATCAGCATTCAAATCTGTCCACGTTTGGTTCAGCCTGACGGTGGGAATCTCACCTGGGAGTCTACCAAGGCAGTGAGGGGGAGGTAATCAAAGAGGTCTGTGAAGTACTTCCACACGTTGGCGTTACCATATTTCCTTAAGCACTCGTCGTAGAAGCCGTACACTTGTGTGATCTGTCTGCTCTCATGGTTTCCTCTGAGAATTGTGATGCGTTCACGGTACCGTACCTGAAATACACCCAGAACAAATAGACTTTGCAAACCTGTTTAAAATGTCACTCTTTGAAAAAGCAAAATTAGGCCTAATAAAAGCCTCTTTACCTTAAGTGCTACTAGTAAAGTGACGGTTTCTACAGAGTAGTACCCTCTGTCGACGTAGTCTCCCATGAACAAATAATTTGTGTCTGGAGATTTGCCTCCGATCTTAAACAGCTCCATGAGGTCATGAAACTGTCCATGAACGTCGCCGCACACCGTCACCGGACATCTCACCTCCTGGACGTTTGATTCCTTTGTCAAGATCTCCTTTGCCTTTGAAGTGAAAGAGACATTTCACTCTAGTTAATAACAATTCAGGATAAAACACACCAGCCAGGGTAGAAAATACAACACTGTACATGAGTGACCCCAGTTTCAGAGGGGCAACAAAGATTACGACAGATAATGACCACAAGGGTTTTGAAGAATATCACCACATCACAGCATTCTATATCCAAAAAGATCAACATGTGACTTGGCTACTTTTTATTGCATATAAAATCTTTGGTTGATTCCGAGTCCAGGTTGAGTTCTTGAGATATCAAATTCACAATAATGGGATGGAAGCGAAAGCCGCTATTGAGACTGGTGTTTAAAAAGGTCTCCATCCAACTCCACTGGTATATAAAGACGTTCCCCTTCACTTTGTTCTGCTCAGTGAACTGCAGGAGGATCCCAGTGAGCCCGTTCTCTAATCAAATGCCCTGTACAGTGTCATTTTCTCCATCACTCTTTGTTCTCCATCTTCACTGCAGCAACAGGCAATTTCCTGCCAGACTCTCTGCACAGTCCCCGCCTCAGCCCCCGGTAAATTAAGATGCAGCGCAGCAATTACCACAGCAGCATCGCAGGCAAAGCATCTCCAAGGAAATAAGCCCCATCCCTGTGTGTGTGTGTGTGTGTGTGTGTGTTTTTCATGTGATCCTGCATTGCAGTAATTTGACAAACAACTAGTGCTATGCTTCAAAAACTGAAACGTTTCACCGTTATGAAGCACGTCTCCACCGCAGCATTACATTACTACAGTCATACCTAAAAGTAAGCCAGTCCAAACAGGTCTGGTTGGACGTCGTCCACTCTGCCCACACTTCATCACAACAGAATCTAAATTTTGCTGCAGCAGCGTGTGACTCACTATTGTTGCCAACAGAGTGTTTTTCAAAAGGAAACAGTGGCTTCCTGTTGTCTACCCATGAACTAGTATGAACCAGATCAGGTAACGCTGGGATCAGAGTGAATAAAACATCACTGAGACCCAAAACAGGGTCTGGTCGTGGAGTTCAGACAGTCTGAGACACATGGGAGACAAACACAGACAATACAAGTCACCTGTCCAACCAGCCTCTGTTTCTGAACACCAGAACTCGACCAGAGACACGCCCTACCAGGTGCTTTGAAAAGGAAGACGTTCCTTCTTATCAACCGTTTCCTGCATGGAGGCCTTGTGATGGGTGGTGGCAGACGTTACATAAGCATCTCACACAAAGCACCGACCACACCTGAAAAACCGCCACGGAGGCTGTGGGGATTGAACCTTAGCCCACATAACAGCTGATCTCAAGAGGTCAGGAGCCACCCGGTCTACAAACTGCTCAGGCAGCAGACTGCCCCCATGGCGAGTCAGCGTTTTCCCCCACCGCTCCAACACAACCCCATTAAAGGGAGTTAGACAGGGCCAAGGTTCCTGTGTAGTCCATAGAGAAACAACCATAGACGATGACCTCACTAAGTACAATTATGGTGGTTAAGGTTCAACATCTTCCTGACATCAGCATCATAACCAGTGAAAACAAGCATTCATATGACGGCAGGCTAAGGTCCTTCTCTTTGGATTCTCGCTGAGGCACCATGTCCTAAAATTTAATTTACTGTGAAATTGATATTGAATCTAATCTTGAGGGGAAGGACATACTGCAACACTGAAAACTGTCAAATATGCAAGATGCAAGTTTTAATTGTAAGCAGCCCAGAAAAAAAAAAACTTTCCTTGGAAAATAAGAATGCAGCAATCCAGAGTGTCCAAAGGCTTGGACACCACTGGTAGCATTTATGGCAGGTTTTAGCCTTTAGCTTTGAGGACTGTGGACAGCTGCAGAGTCATGAGATGACCCCACCCACAAACATTAGCAATAGCATGAGCAGAGAGCCATAAAAGCAGTCGTGTGGTTGGAGCAACAAGACAAAATAAAATACCATATTTTAAGGAACACTGCATATTGTGTATCATGATAATGTATGGCATTTACAGCTGAATGAACATGTGAGGGTACAACAGCCCCGATACCCTGTTCAGAGAAAACTCTGATGATGATGATGATGAAACAGAAGAAGTCCATTAACGTCACCTAGTCTACGAATCCACAGCACATCTCGATCCTTCGGACTCCCACACCTCCAAAAACAAAGCAGCCTGCTCTGACTCAGTCAACAGAGTGATCCTGAGTCATGCACCCTGGGTCCTTCAGCAAGGGCTGGGCGTGTGCCTGACGCAACTGAAATCAATCACATCCTTGGCTATTTTTAAACAGGGAAGCGCATTCAAACGGATGGATGGACGGATGGGTGAGCCAGCACATCCAGTACGTGAAGCAGACTTGTTTCGAGGGTTTACGAGCTTATTTCAATGAAGAGAATGTTGACCTCAGGAGAGAAACTGTGCAGCTTCATCTTCATCACCTCTGTAGCTTCATCTTCATCATCTGTGCAGCATGCTTTGTTTTGTGCTACAGTTAGCATTAGTTGCCGAGTACCCCTCTAGAGCTTTAACACAAACTTCTACTGGATCGGTTACTTCTGTCTGAGGCGGTGAAATTAATTGCCTTCTCTCCTTTGCCGTTTTTACGTCTCGTGCCATCATCTGATTCGTATACGGAGCGCTGCATGAGTACGTGAAACACTTCATGTCATGTCAATAAGTCAGCGCACCTGATAAAACTTTTGAATGATAACGTACCATCACCAAGACTACTAGATAAGAACATGATATAATGCAGCATCAGCCGAAGTTAGCTCATAGGCTCCTGGGACGTATTTATATATTACATGTGGTACGTTTAGGAAACGCATCAAGAAGGATGCTGGGAACAGACTGGGGTTTAACTCCAGCTCTAATGCAGAACAGCAGGAGCAGCTAAAAAACATGGATGTGGTTAAAACAAAACAAAACACAAGCTTGTGTTATTGGCTCAGCAATCAACGGTGACTGAAAGGTAACAACTGCTATAAGCTGACAAACACGTCTGTGGTTACAAACAACACCACCAGAGGAAAAATCACGTCAGGCTCTAAAACATGGAGGACGTCCAAGGATTAGCGGTGTTCAGGGCAGTCTGAGCAACTGCATCATGTAAAGTCTGTCAGTGGTTGAAAACCCTGACAAAAACATCAACAACCCTCCAGCCCTGGAAAACATCTTCTAACATTTGGAATTGTGTTCATCTCCATCATCATGTTAATAGGTGGTCAAACCCAAACCTGAGCTCCTGGTAATAAAAGTACACCAATGCTCCACAACCTGGATTGTCTCCATCACACATTCAACCGAACAAACATTACACAACCAGACGTGAGCCATCATGGAGCTCATCTGTGGACAGGATGACATCATCAGCCCCCTGCATCCACATTAAAAGTGCAAAGTCAGCATCTACCCACTATTTCAGTTTGCATCCTATTAAAAACAAGAACCAACGCGGTCACAGAATGCAACATCCCGCGACACCCCTGAATTTAAACTTTTATCCTGACCTACTTGCATAGGTGAAAGATCAAAGCTAGTGTTCTGACCTACTTTCATAGGTCAAAGCACTAGTTTTGATCTACTGGCCTTCTCCCTCATCTATCTTATCCAGTTCTTGAGTGTACAAAAAGTTAAAATTTAACCTTGACCTAGTTTAGTCAAGGTCAACATCTAATTTTCATCCCCTTTGCTGCCCGAGTAATGTGCTTTTTGTTTCATCTTTCCATCTGCAACGGTTGTGAAGATATTTGGTGGACTAACGAACGAACGGACGAATATACGAACACTGACAATTACAATACATCATCGCTTTGAAGCGGGATGTAAACATTAAAAAAGGGGGGTAATAATGCGCAATTATTAGACTGTCAAAGCCAGCAGGCTAACAGAGATGCTACAGGTCCCTCTGACCCGCCATAGCTAGCAAACACGTTAGCATGACCCGGTGACACCGGCTGTAGCTCGTTATTCTAGACGTTTCTGACAAGCAACGAGTCAAAAGCCCCAGAAGAAACCGGCTAGCCACTCTGAATGACTGTCAAATGTACGCATGGCGCAGTGAAATGTACACTACAGACGCCATTTTAAGAATGTCTGGAAGGCGTCATTGATGAGAGGCAGAGTAAGGTGTCCGTGAGGGGAGAAAGCTCTGAACGCCTCACCTTTTCACACAGTGTTTTCACCTGACCCTCCGACAGCTGCTTGCAGTCGTTGAGCTGCTCGATCCACTGGTCGATTTCTTTCGTAAACGCTTTTTCGTCCATTTTTTGTTTTTGTTTTTCTGTTTTCGAGAAAGTTGGTTTTGTCGACAGGCGCGCTGGTTACGGTTTGAAGGCGACTCTCCCCAGAAGTCCTTCCGTCTTCCGGAGCCTCTGACGCGGACACACGAGCTGCTAGCGGCCCGCCACCGACACGCGCGTGAGAACAGCTCGAGCTGCCAGGTCGCTATGATTTGACTGCTTTGAACCTGGAGGGGGGAGGGAGGGGGGATCCACCCTACTTGTTTGGTTGTGTGGAGCTACGTGTGCTCGAGACTTCCGTATCCGGTTGGGTCCTCCAAAATACAAGTAATGACGTCAACGAATTAAATTTTTTTTTCAAAACGAATTACCTACTGTATACAAAGTGTACAGTGATTTTTTAAAAAATTCCAGGGGTTAATATGCAATAGCATTACATACATTCATATAATGTGACTACTACTACTACTACTACTACTACTACTACTACTAATAATAATAATAATAATAATAATAATAATAATAATAAATACAAGATAATTTCCTTATGAGGATTGTAAAAATATACATCTTCTTTCATAGAATAAATAGTTTATTTATGAAAGAAGCAAATTACAACAGTTTCACGTTTTAAGGTGAAGTTCTTGTAAAGTTCACACATGATAAAGCTGTTGAAGACCTTCCATAAGGATGCTGACAGTTATTGAGGCCCCATGTAAAAAGATAGATAGATAGATAGATAGATAGATAGATAGATAGATAGATAGATAGATAGATAGATAGATAGATAGATAGATAGATAGATAGATAGATAGATAGATAGATAGATAGATACTTTATTAATCCCGGAGGAAATTGTATAAGGAGAACATATTATAGATAGATAGATAGATAGATAGATAGATAGATAGATAGATAGATAGATAGATAGATAGATAGATAGATAGATAGATAGATAGATAGATAGATAGATAGATAGATAGGGAAATTTAAATGTTACAGTAGCATTCAGACACAGTAAGTATAAGAACAGACAGAAACAGGGAAAATATATATTATACAATATACAATATTGAAGAAAATTAAAACACAGGGAAAGGGAATAATAATATTACAACTTTTTTTTTAATTAAAATTTTAATGATCAATAAGCGAAACCCATTCCTAGATCCACTTCAAAATTTACTGTTATTACATTAAAATCCTTTGCCCACTTTTGGAGACCACGTTGTGGGGATGAACGGGTTCATGCGTCCCTATTCTTTCCCCACCGGCGGGTCTCCCGGTTTCCGGTCTCTCCGGTTCGTTGTGTTGCACTTGACTCACCGACAGAGCGCCGCCCGACGCAAATAGCAGTCGGAGACCAGAGCCGGCCCTCTGCCATTGGTCCAGATCCGCTTCCTCTGAAGTTCTATTGGTCCACCGTCTAGAGAAGAATCACCAACACACCCCGGAGAGAATACATCATCGCTGCTTGTGTATTTTCTGGATGATGTCATTGATTCACATACAGCCCTGTTCATGTAGAACTTCCACGAACACCTAATGCTTTCAACGAAGGTTAATCATTTGTTCACCTACATGAAGGTGTGTGAGAACAAAATATGTCACTGATCTGATGTTAGGGACACGAGTTCCTCCACCTCAAATTCAAATTATAGAGGTCATGAAAAACCCTGGCAGGTCAAACAAAGCAAATCCAAAACAGTTCAAAGAATATTTAAGTACTGGGTGATAGAACCAAGACACTCCCTTGTAAAAAATTTGTACATTCAGTCCTGTTTGTCAGGCATTAAGGCCCAGAGATTATTCAGTAACTATTTGTGACCCACTTCAAAGACCAAATCTTCAGTCGGAGCGGTACAAACTAAATCAACCTAAATGTCAGGGATGCTTTTTCATATGATGATCCTTGAACAGCAGATTGGTCTTACAATGAAGAAAGGCCTCCTCATCGGAGACATATGATGTCCTTCCTCAGATGATAATTCTTCGGTGTTAAAATAAAATCTGTAAGATTCTGCCAGCCACCTTTCTGCCCACCGTCAACCTCGATCCCGGGGAGAAAGACGGTTGATCTGACCTGATCTGATCCAATCATCAAACTGCGCATTTGAATGATCACGATGACATGAGCAGCTGCTCGTCACGTCACTACCAAATTTCTAATTGTGTGTTTATGTGTGTATTTCCTGTTCGTACATACCTACCACACAAAGACAATACAAACAAAAGCAGCGATCAAAGTCTGAATTGGCCTTTGAAAGCTTCTCGCTGACGTAATGAGAGCATCGCCTCACTTAATAACCAGGCCTCAGTGAACACGTTCGGTTCCTTTGAAGCACAATGAAACACAAACAAGATGAAAACGGTTCATTAACGCTGCTCGAATTACGCAAAAAGGGGAGAGGATCACAGTTTCACCGCCGTCACACAACCCTTGACCAAAGATGCAAACACTGCTGAACTGAATGCTGATAAGAGAACTATTTTCACCATTTACTACCCATGAAGCAGGGGGTGAGAAAAAGACAGCTGCAGTAACTTTTAATATTGTCATATCTGAAACTGATTCTTATTCTTCAGGGCCTCTGAAATAAAAATGAAGACCAGAGCTCCCTAAATCTCTGCAGGAAATTCAATCTATTTCCTTCTATTTCCAATCACAAACACCTCCAGAAATGTGTGCTATCATGACGCATCTCAGCCCAGTCTTTATTAAAAAGTTAAATACATTAAACATGTGTGCTGCAGCATATGGCATCCACACAGGCTGATCTACATCACATGACTCCTTCAGATAAAATCCTGAATCTGTTTCAGACCATTCTTCTTAATCTCTACCTCCTCAAGATGCAGTTTTGACTCAGGATCAGCTCTTTAACTTGCAACCTGTTTTAGACCACAAGAAACAAACTGTGGGTCAATGTTTTCCACATTAACATCTATCGATCAATTTCTCAGCAAGTCCCTTTGATTGTTGTGGGTCCTGACACACCCTGGCGGTTCGCTCACCCTTCTCATACGACCCCCCTGCCTTCGTTAGATTGTCTATTTACATGCTTTTTAGCTGATATGTTACATCAAATAAAGGACGCTGCTACTCTTGTGTCAGTTTCTGTCGTGCATCTTGGATGTAAATCTAATTATGAGATGCATAATGCATCTTTTCAGTTCATTAGTTCCATATTATTCCATATTTGAGTTCTTCCTATATGTTTATATTCATCTATATGTCCTGTATCTATTTTGTAAGCGTGTCATCTATGATTTAAAATGCAAAAAAAACCCTTACATTTTTAACAAGTTCATTAAACAGTTTGTCAGTTTTCATCATTTAAATTTGTCCCTAACGTTTGTCCCCAGTTTCCCCTGAAGGTTCATTTCCAGGGAACTGAGTTATGGCATGTTGACCACCGTTACATAAGGAGGCAGGAGACAAAGGTAGGAAACACAATACAGGAGCTTAAACCAAAGTTACTCAACTCTCAGCTGTGCTGCAGGATGGAGCCCTGTGGGCTTTACAGCCTGTTAGAGATACGACAGGAAACACAATGCGTCTCTCACCGCTGGTTTATCAGAGGGCTCAGTGCTTGTTGTTGTATCTGCTGCTCATGTTCAGAGTCTAAATTTAAACCCTCTGTGTGTGCCAAGGTGGTTTGTATCAAAACCCCTTTAATTCCAGCTGAGCAGATGCAGACAGCATGTTTGATGCTGATGCCAAGCCACGAGGATGAAATGGCCGAGGCCTTTGTAAACATCTCTCAGAGATATGTTGGTCTCTGATGTGGCAGAGGAAAAAATTGAGACAAATGGGTTGGCTTAAGTTGCTGCGTGACGATTCTGATTGATACCAGAGAGAAGGAGGAAATAGGCCAACAAATATATCAAATATACATGGAATCACATCAGAGGTGGATTGTGGGGTCATGTGCCTTTGTATTACCAGCAGTAGATTCACATGACAGGAAAAACAAAAGACCCACATGTAGACACACAGAGAGAGTTTTCTGATTGGATTTAAAAACTGATACAGACATTTATTAAGAATTTCCCGTTAATGTTTTGGCCGACTGGTAGGAATTTCCCTTGTTGCGGCCAGATAAATAGAATATAAATTCACAAAAATACAGTATATATGTACAGAATTGCAGGGATTACACATTTATTGCACTCCATTTTCCATGATCCTAAAATCTTGTCTTCATCTGTTTCTACTCCACTTTTCTTTTCCTCTGCAGGATTCTTTTTTTCCCATGTCAGACTAAATATAGAGACACAGATATAAAATGAAAAAGGAGCAGTGGGAGTGACAACCGCTCCCTCTCTCTTTCCACCAATTATCATCAAGAATTTGTCTCCAGGATCTTTGAAACCATGACAACAGCAGGTTCCTGTTCCAATCCGATGTCTTGCGCGCCATCTGGTGGTACAAAAGAGGAAGTTCCGACTGCTCTTCAGTTCCTTTGAGGAACTGAAAGTACTGTAGTTTAAGTCAGTATGCGGACAGCTGCATTCTGAGATCATTGTAGAGTCCTTGAAGAGCTTGAACAGTTTGATAATAAGGAATTGCAGTAATCTAATTTAGAAGTAACAAAGGCATGAATTAATCTTTTCTGCATTTTTAAAGGATAAGACATTTTGAAAGGAAAGGAAAGAAGGCTGTCTGAGACACAGACTTAATATGAGAGTTAAAGGACAGATCTTGATCAGAAATAACTTCCACGTTCCTAACATCACTAGTAGAGGTTAAAGCAATGTTATCTAAGTGAATTACAGTATTAGAAAATAATCACTAAGGTGTTTTGTACAAATAATAATAACTTCAGTTTTGTCAGTGCTCAGCATTAAGAAGTTTTGGAGCGTCCAAGACATAAAATCCCTGAGGCAAGTCTCCAATTTAACCAATTGGTCAGATTTGTTTGCTTTAATTGATGAATATAACTAAGTACTGTCTGCATAGCACTGAAAATTAATTTTTTTCTCATAATATTTCCTTACGGTAATATACTGTATACAGATTAAACAATGTAAGGCCACAACAGATCCTTCAGGTACTCCGCAAATGAGACCTTCTTGTTCTGAAGATTTATTATTTACATGAACAAACGGAAATTGTTGAGACAAATATGAGCTAAACCAGTTTGATGCTAAATTTTTAATGCCCACCTCATCTTCTAATCTCCTGAGAAAAATGTTATGATATATACAGTGTCAAACGCTGCACTGAGGTCTAACAACTAAGACTAAGTGACTCCCATTGGTGGGAGTCACTTAGTCTGGCAACAGTATGTTGTCCACCATAATGTATTACTCAACATGTTAGTGCTGCATACAGATGATTAGCATAAACCAGTAAGGACAGAGACAGTATAAACCGCTGTGTGAACTTTCATGCTGCTACATCTCATCAGAACGTCAGGTCCTGTCCAACAAATGCTCCTTTTAATCACTCTAAATGTAATCACCGACCTTTGACCTTGACAGATCACAAACTCTGACCACGACATTTGCTACAAGCTCAACTAGCCTCCTCTTCACCCCCTCAGAGACATATTTTAGCTACCCAGCAGACCATGCACAACATGTCCCTGCACCTCTAATGAGACAGTTTGCTTGCACCGTCTTAAAGCTTCGCTCCTCATTAGTGCTGATGGAGGTAATGGCGCCATCACTGGAGTCTCCAATACATCCAGACTGGAGTCTGTCAGCAGGGTTCTGTGCAGACTAATGGATCATTAATGGATGCTAGACTGATGAGTGAGGTTATAAGACCTGAGGGACTTCAACAAATGGAGATTATGATGAAGAGAAAAGGAGGGAATCACAGGTACAGCAAGCAACAAAAGTGTGACTGTTCAAAGAAAAGCCCACAAAGAGTCAACTTGTCTGTTTTTAAGGAAGATGTGGTGACACGGTTCAGTGCAGTAACAAAAAGCTGGCCAATGAAAACGGCTTTTCAAATCCAAGCAGGAACAAAGTTGAAATAGTTTACATTAACTCAGTTTATACAGGCATCAATGCACGGCAATACTGTAGACGACCTGTGTGCATCATTAGAGATCTCCATCTGAAAGCTCAGCTGTTAGTCTTAATGCATTTTGATTTATATCTCTATTGCTGCTGTGATGTGGATCAATATTTCTGTTTCAATTTTTTTAAGGCTTGGTTTGGACCCACAGGAACCAGGGATCAGTGGTGGAGCAAAGATATTTCTAAATCAAAGGCATTTTTTACACTAGGGAGCCAGTAAGCTTCCAATATCCATGTACATTTTCACCAATCATTTATTGTTTGTTTGCATCTTTGAACAAATATTCGTTAAAGCAAGTTTCAAGCAAGTTATTCAATTACACTTAGTAATTAAAAAGTTATTGTCATTTTCACTTAACTCTAAACCAACTGCATTAAAAACACAATACAGTACAGTATGTAAAAGTTTATTTTCCAAAGCCTGTGATGCATGACATACACGACATGAGGTAAAACAGGTGATGTGTGTTATCACTACCTAGACAACCAATTAGAGCAGAAACACTGATTTTTGATCAGTAACAGCCTAACCAATCAGAAATCAGCCTCAAACCGAATTGTCAACATACATATCCAGTGAGACTCTACAAAAACTGATTTAGCTGTCTTTGATCATTTAGTCATCAACTTTCTCATTAAAGTATTTCATAAATATTTCTATATAAGTTTTCAACCTGTAATGGTAAAATTACATTTACCTGAAAATAAATGTCTGAATAACTGAATGTTACTCAAGGACTGCATCGTTTATTTTATTTTATTTTATTTTTTAGTTTACATGACAGTTTACCTAACCCAGTTAATGAAACGTTTAACATTTCAGTCACAAAATTGTAAACTTTTAGCATTCAACATTATTTCATATTAAAAAAAAAGACACTACATAAATACAAATACGTCAGTGGGAGGAAGCGCTGCACTGATTGTGTGTCTCCTCTATTAAAAGGACCTGAGCTCAGCAGTCAAACTCTTTTCCTGCCTTTGCTGGCTGGAGTCAGAACTTTGTTCAGTGCTGACAGAGATACAGGACAAACACATATGGGTCCTATTTTTTCTCCATGAAGTTACACAACAAATGACAAAATACATCAGTGCCACCTAAAGACAACTGGAACTACACTTAAGAATATTTAGCCCTCCCTGAATAAACAGTACTTCTCTATTTCCTTGATAAAATTGAGCTTTCTAGTGGTGATGAAATAAATAAACCTCCTCCAAGTGTGTAGCTATAATTATTCGATGTAAATGTGTTTTGCATTACATGAAGATCATGCTTTTAGGAGAGTCAAAAAAGAATTTGTGTAGCCGTGCCCTGTGTCTTGGAGTGACCTACATTCTTACAACAGTGAAATGCAAACAGGGTGGATTGTCTATTGATAGCTGCAATCTGGGCTGCACAGGGCAACTGTCAAGAGAGTGATTAGGATGATGAAATAGATGTGGTGGTATTTACTGAAGCCCTGCAGTGGGACTGATCCGTGTCATGTGATCCTGGTCTTAAAAGACAAGGAAGACAATGAAAGTTGCATCTGCTGGTGAACCAGAAGCTATGGACAGTGTCAGAACATGCTTGGAAAACATGCAATAAATGGTAGATTCAGCAAATCTCTCATGACTGAGAGGACTGAATGTTAAATGGAGAATGATTGTAATTTTTCCTTCACTAAATGACTAATATTATTTAGTCATCATCAAAATATCCCAACAATTAGCTGTGTCATCAGAAACTGGAATGCAGGGGGCCGGAGGTTAGTGGTGTGGATGCTGAGATGCTTATTTCATCCAACAATTCATTACATTACTTTTTTTTCATATAACTACTAAACCACAACTGTAAACCGAGTGCGTTTAAAAGAAGAGAACAAAAATGATTTTTTTAAAAAAGGTCAAAGTAAAAGAAAAACTGATAATTCTCACACAATCAAAGCAAAACCACCAAGCATGGGAAAGAAATGACGTGACAGCATCGGCAGGAAGAAGCACAATCGCTCCTAGTGATGTGTTTACATGGAGCACGTTGTGTTTGCACTGCAGTCCTCATCAAAGTTGAAGCCAGCATGGTTAGTGTTCTCTACAGCTATTTTTAATTTCATGGCCCACTGGTGTGCCAAAACACACACACACACACACACTCATAGGCACACACACATGCACAGAGATCTGTGATCACATATCCACATATATGTCTTATATTCATAGAAGTGCTTCTAGTGACATTCAGGAATAATTTCTTACTTATCTTCCTCCTTTAAAGACAGACCTGCTGTTATGACGTATGAGAACACTCAATATCCCCACTCTTCCACACAGTGAGTTAGAACATTCTATGAAGTTCAATTTGTTCCAGATATTCATTTTTAAATGATATATTTTGGATTTTCTCTTCCTGTTCCTATGATGTACGTTCCCTGCCTGCTGGTGTAGGTCAGATATGAGGTTCAGTGAATGAGACACTGAGAACACATGAAGGTTGAGCTCTCTAACAAAACGGTGTAATTACATACATGCTGTTGTATCCTGTATTCTATGCTGTATTCAGTGGAACCAGGGGAAAATGTTCTTTGCAGAACGTCATGAGGGCTTCATGGTCCTGAGGGGAATCCCACACATGATAATTAACACCCTGCCTGTTATTTGGATTGCTGCGGGGTTCGGATTGCTACCAACCTTCTTACCCTGCCACCATGGCATGTTTAGTGAACGTACAGCAGGTTTGACAAACTATCACACTGACATTTTTTAAAAAAACTTTAGTTTTCATTTATTTTTAAGTTTCAATCAATGCATTCGTGCTGCTGTTGTGTGTTAAATTTAAGATAATCCCTCAAGGAGGACGGTTCACAGAATAATTGTATGTTTGAAATTATATGTGTTGCTAGTTTTCCTTTATGAACCACTTCGTTTGAGCAATCTGAATAGGTAATAGAATTTACAATAATCATCTGACAATTTGTCCCTTCCAAGTCCTTCAATTAGTGATCGGATTTTAACGTATGTTGTTGGCATTTGTGGTCACCCCTCCCCCTAAATATACTAGTTTAACAGAATATCTGATCATTTACTTTTATCTAGCAAGTTATTGCTCATCAGCTGATGTCAATCGGTCTTTTTAGAAGTATTTCAACCAGATGATGAGTTTTTCGGCTGTTTTTATAGATATATTCAAGCTGTGCCGTATAGGTATTTGATATCGAATGCGTTACAAAGATGAACTCACGACTCGTCACCATCAGCTATTTTTTAGCGTAAACTGTTCGAAACTGTTTTGTTTTGTTGCGTTGATAACATTATTCACTTTTTTCAGCAGCAGCTTCTTTATTTAGGCATACATTTGTATTCCTGTCTGAATCTCATCATCATGCAGCAGAGAAGAGTCATGTGTATTAGTTTTGATGGACTTTCACTAAAGCCCAATGCTGCATGAGCAATCTTCAAGTTACTATGGCAACAGAAAAAGCTGATATCATGAGCAGATAGACAGATATATGAATGCGTTCAGGTTAATGTTTTGCTTCAGGCTCTTCTTGTCTCCAATGGAAGAAAATAATTTGAGTTCAAAAGTTGAGTCAAATCACAGAAGCTGCCAAGACATCCTACCATAGGAGGTGATGGTAGGAATGGCGTTTACAACCACAGCATTAGAGGAACATGACAGAAAGACTGATAATTATTATTGGTATATAACAATTACACAAATGTACCATAGAGCGATTTAAAAAGGTGAGTGATAATTTTCACCATGTAAGATTTTTAAAAGGACTCTTGATTTTGGAAACACATTTTTATAGCTAAAAAAGAACAGCACCTTTATCCAACCAATCGCAAATGATGATAACCTAAACCATGCCTATAAAACAGCACAGAAATTTGGCACAAAAATGAGAACGAGAAAAAAATTACATGTTATCGGCATGTTAGAGGCAGGACACACCAGTAGATAATTCACAGTGGTGGTGAATGCTCACCGTTCCAGAGGAACAACGCCGAATGGCATCCTGATTCCAGGACCAGAAACAGGATCCACGTATCAGCCTGCTGTTCATCAGAAACAGGTTCATACTGGCCACTAAATTTATTCTAAATAAATATTAAATACTAAAATTGGGCCTCCTGGGAAATTGATGACACATGTTTTCTGGTGCTGATTTTGTCTCGTTGCTTTAGTTATTAATCAAATCATCATTAAATAATTATTTAAAAGAACAAATTACAGATATGATAATTAAATACACATACTACCCGGTTAAATTAGCAGAGGATCTCTTGTGGATGTTTACTGCATTCTGTCCACATATTAAATGTCTTAATGGACTGCTGCCTCTTTTACTTCAAACATTTAACCTGTGATGAAACAAAGAAGATGTGTTAAAATAAAAAAAATAAAATAAAAAATAATCGTCAACATTTTGGCCTCGGAGGGGGGGGGGGGCTGGGAGCCGTTCTCGTGACGTCACCGCTGACCGCTAGCTAGCCAGTTGTTTTGTCAGGAGAAAAAGGAGCTACAAGCGGAAGAAACACGGATTAGGATTCGGACAGTGTTCGCTTCGCGGTCCTGGTTTAGTTTTTAACATTTTGAATCATGTCGACCCCGGCGAGGAGACGGCTGATGAGAGATTTTAAAAGGTACCTCTATTTTTTTTTCCCTGGCAGACATCTCTGCTGTTTGTGTGTAACCGTTAGCGATGAAGCTAACGCTAGCTGTTAGCTTAGCGTTAGCTTGTCGGTGCAGGGATACAGGACTGTATCTACAGCCTGAGCTGATGTATGGAGAAATAAACCGCTTGTTTAGTTTGGTGTGAATCTCTTCATTACGGGGATATTATTGACAATTATTATCGGGTGTTTTAGCTGCTATTCGGTCGTGATGCTTGGGTTTTAATGGAATGTTTTCCATCCAGGTAATAACAATGTTTTCCCCCATTTTTCTTGCTAACTAGTTGTTTGTTTTTTGTATTTCTGTCATTTTATGTACCTGACATTTACAAGAAATACTCAGCAAACTATGTATTTTGCTTTTAATAACTGATTCGACGCTAATTTACCCTGATACATTTACATTTCTTCTCACAGACTGATATTCATGTTGAAATTCCGCTACTTTACATCCAGCTAAACGTCACCAGCCTTTAAACATGATGGTTCCAGCCCCCCTCCCATGTAAAAGGGCTCAGGTGTTCTGCAGGGACTGGGGGGGGGGGGGGTGATCAGGTCGTCTGTCTGAGTAGTAAAGATGATTAAACATGAGCCCAAAGACTCAGCATTAATATAATTTAACGCCCTCAGTTTTCTCGGTATTCATGTATTGTGGATGATGTGTTTGTGTGGCAGGGGTCCATTCTCTACCTGCTAGCCCCAATCTGTTGCCCCGCTCCATCTGGCATCTTACAGTGTTTGTGTGTCATTCACACACCTGTCAGTGGAAAAAAAAAAAAGATCCTGAGCTATTCTACTAAGTACAGCCGATGAAGCCAGGCAGATAAGGTATCAGCGTAACCCTACTCTGCTCTTCCAGTCCCCAGGTAGTAAACTGTCACACACTGAGGCAAGAGCGGGGCAATAGTCGTCCCTGGATCAGCCCGTGTCCACAACTGGATGATTCAGCTCACACTTTCGCAATATTACCTAACTTCTTGTTTCTGTTTGACATGACGTGTTTGAACAGCAGACAAACTGCAGCGGCTGTGATTTTGGTGTTACACTGTTTTGATCACTTTTTCAGTTTAGTGTTCAGCCTTTGTTGGAAATATCACAATTCTTAAGGTTTTATAAGTGTTGATGCTTTGCTGAATGAAGCGTCACTTTCATTTTCTTTTCTAAGAATATTTTTAGAAGCAGTTGACATTTTGAAACTAACTGTACACTCGAGTGCTTTACTCCGCCTTCGTTTTCTGTCCATCAGCTCTATTTTCTTCAGCATTAGGAATCAGCCCAGAATAGTTAACCTTATCTTCTGAACTATATTTCAAAGTTAATTTGGAACATACAGAAGGTTTAATCAGGTTTTTGGGTTGATGGTGGAAAGCCAGAACATTATTTTACAGAGGTTAAACAGTTTTAGTTCGGTCTAGTTATTGTCTGTGTTGTATTAATCCTTTGTCGATAAATTCTGACGGATTCGAATTAAACAAGTGTTTTATCCATTACCAGCATAATACGAAGCACTGATTGTCATTTTATTATCTCTCCATCCTGAGGTTGCAACTAATAATTTTCATGATTGCTTAATTGGCCCATTTTTCTATTGTAATTCCTTGTTGTTTTCCTGTGTCATGCCTTCATCTTTATCTTTCAGTTCAAACTAAGACACTTTTTAGGGACATAAACTATACATTTCTAGCATTTTAGAAGTCGTTTAAAGAATAATCTGTTGTATTTTTCCCCGTTACATCCATTACCACACAAATAACCATCACAGTGCTTTTCCAAGCAAAGTTATTATTGAATGTCGCCTGTTCTGAAATTATTGAAAATTTTCCATCCCAGCTTTGAAAAATCAAACTTGTCCTCAGATCTTTTTTTATTCATCACATTGGAACAAATCTCAAAGATAGATAACAAATGTAATATTTCACATTTACAAAGCTAGTTATGAAGAAATGTGTTTTTGTCATAAACAGATTGTCCTCCACCTCCACTAAACTGTGTACCTGCAGACCAATCAGTAATCCCCAGTTTCCTAGTAGAGCAATTGTCTTGTAGAACAGTGGCCTCCAACCCCCAGGCTGTGGGCCGGTACTGGTCCGTGGGCCAATCGGTACTGGGCTGCACAGAAAGAATAATAGAATTTAGACTATTTCAGTTTTATTTCTGATCTTATTCTGAACGATGTTTTAAAATGAGTGGATTCTTTCCTCCACATCTGTCTATGAGTCAATCTTGATGTTTGTCAAGATGCTTGCCTCGGTCACATGACTACCTTCTTAAAGGGGCCACTCCAGCCGCTAACACAGAATACATTACCGCTAAACTGAAACTCGCAAGATAGCAAACAAAAACAAACGGCACAATGTTACGAGGACGCTGCTAATAACGTTGCATAAACATTGGATGGATTCACATTATAATATTTGTTAAAAGAACAGGTTTTTATTTTTATTTTGTTGTATTTATCCACCACACCTTAAAGGCCCATCCGTGAAAATATTGTCTGACATTAAACCGGTCTGTGGAGCAAAAGAGGTTGGTGTGAACTGCACCCCTCCATCAGCAGAGAGCTCAGGCGGGTCACGTTAACGGGGTGAGTGGCAGTGGGTGTCCCTGCGGCCGTGGTCATAGGTCTGCACTCACACTGACAGACACATCAGTCTGCCTTGATTTGTAGCTGTAAGGTCTGGTTTAACCAGTGTTTATGCCAGCAGTGTGAATGTTGACCCATAGTCTGATGATTACAGATTTTTGCTACACGTTTTGGTGATCTGAAGCAACACTTGAAATATGATGCAGTAATGAAACTATGCAGGAAAACCGACATTAGTATGTGGTTCAGTTTGGCTCCGGACACCATGCTGCCTTCATTTATCAATGTGGGAACCATCAGAAACGTGTTTCACAAGTTGCGGTGATCAGTTCTTTGACAAACCAGAGGCTGCGTTCAGAAACTTCAAAGATTGACCTGTGACATGTGCGTGTTTGTGATTTGTTGACGTCTTTGTTGCTAGGCATTTGTTGCTGCAGCAGTTTTTTTCTCTGCTCTTCAGAGATCACTTGTCAGACATTCCTGGGCATATTGCTCTGTGGGGCTGGGCGTAAAGTAACAAAATCTAGATTAAATCAAGAGATTAGTTTGGGTTAAAGATTAAAAACAGGTATGTGTTTCCAAATTTTATATATTTCCAAAGAATATAAAAATTATATCTTTTAAATATTTTATATATTTCAAAGAAATGTATAAAGTTTGGAAACACGACATTACTTGTGTTCAAATATATAAAAATTAAGTTTTATGTTTTTTTATATATATTATTTTTCCATCCTTCCTGCTTTCGTTTTCCTCCATGTCTCCATCCGGCCGTCTTCTTCTGTCCATGATCCTCATGGTTTTTCTTACCCCATGTTTCTTTCTGTTTCGCCAAGACTTCAAGAAGATCCTCCCACCGGTGTGAGCGGAGCGCCGTCAGAGAACAACATCATGCTTTGGAACGCTGTTATTTTTGGGTGAGTCATCTAAATCCAGCTCCACCCTGCTGGCTCCACTGTGATTGTGATGCACAGCATCCCTCCAACCCACCCACCCACCCATTTTTGTATTCAAATATGTCTGATTACAGTAGCGATTGTGTCATAGAACAATCTGGAGAACCAACATGTAGAAATGATTGATTTGATGCAGGAACCAACTGGAGACACAGTTGGGAGTGGGGTCAAAAGGTCAGTCAGGGGAGGAAGATGGAGAAATGTGTTGAGAAAGTTCAAACTGAAAGTAAGACTTCTTTTCAATACTCACCGTAGGAAGTACAAAAGGGAAATAAAGGACTTTAAATCCTCTGAACTTCAGGCAAAAACACAAACAGCAGGTGGACTCACTCAGATTTCTCCACCAAAGTCAAGGTCATGAGTGAAGCTGAGATGTTAACGATGGAGGCTGGCAGAGAGACAGCGAGTAGCTCAATAAATCCTGAAGTGTGTGCTCAGCAATATATAAAGGGTGTGTGATCATTATCATGACTGTCTGCTGGGCTACGATATTTCTGAAGCACATGTGTCAAACTCAAGGCCCGGGGGCCAAATGTGGCCCGCCACAACATTTTATGTGGCCCACGAGAGCATAAAAGGTCAGAGTGTCTAAAAAAAAATAAGTCAAAAGTGTGCTTTGACCAAAAACTACATTTCCCACAATGCAGTACTGTAATTAAGCCCATTTTAACTCTGTCAAAACCATTTTAAACATACTTAATGTCCCTGTTTAATGTTGTTTCTCTGTCAATAAGTAATAAATTCAGTGTTATTTAACATTATGTAGGTACATTTATTTTACATTACATTGAGTTACATTTAGTTACATTTATTAGTTTAATCTGGCCCTTTGAGGACAGCTATTATGCTGATGTGGCCCTCAGTGAAAATGAGTTTGACACCCCTGATCTAGATCGCATTGGTAGAAGCTTTGAATTTAAACTAATTTTGCTGCTCTCTCTCTGCCTGCAGGCCTGTGGGGACACCGTTTGAAGACGGTAAGTTCCTCATGTGATTCCATAAAACCCAGGCCCAGTAGGAACACGCTCATGCATATCATTGCATCATTTAATCCATTTATTACAGCCTTCTGGGTATATAGAAGTGTGATGTTGTGTTGGTCAGTTACACTGCAGATACATCCACGTAAATGA
This sequence comes from Antennarius striatus, assembly GCF_040054535.1. Taxonomy (NCBI): domain Eukaryota; kingdom Metazoa; phylum Chordata; class Actinopteri; order Lophiiformes; family Antennariidae; genus Antennarius; species Antennarius striatus. The sequence goes on along the minus strand of NC_090788.1, from coordinate 19,891,152 downwards.
TTTTACAAAACATCCCCAGACGTAAAACAAAGTGGGACATCTGGGGGTGTTAAATGTATAAAAGGACTTTTAATTCTCTAAACTTAATGCCTTGAAGAGCTTTTAAATAGTTTGTCCTTTTTGTAATGAGTTCAGTCACTCAGTGAACTGGTAGTTCTGTTTCTTGTGGACTGGAACATTGTGAGGTGAGACTCATTTACACTCCTAGGCTATTTTTAAAGGGCTTCATTAATATTGGATGGACACAGACAACCTCCTGGTCTTCATTCAGTGTCCCAGGATAGAGACAGGGTGTGAACGCTACAGGATACCTACTTCTATAAAGTCACAACACCTTTCAGACACAGACACATCCATACAAGCGAATTTCTTTATTCTCTCTGTGCTTTGTAATTATGAGAGAAGTGCTGACTCGGCTAGATGTAGTTAGAGTGGAGGTGTCTGCCTCGGTGAAGGACGAGTTTCTCTTTCTGGTCCAGTCGGCTGTATTTTTATATTTTTAGGGAAATAATTGTGCCTGTATGCTTTGAACCCCCGGCTCCCCCCAGTTCTCACAATTCTCTTTCCCTCCTCTCTCCCTGCAGGAACATTTAAGCTTCTGATAGAGTTTTCGGAGGAATACCCAAACAAGCCTCCCACAGTTCGGTTTATCTCCAGAATGTTTCACCCTAATGGTAAGCGCTGCCTCACATTTCACCCACGCTCCAGTTAATTCTGCTTTCACTGTTTCATAACCAAGAGTTCACAAGTCGGTGCAGTTGACTTTAGATGAAAGCCTCGTTTTCACAGTTTGTGCTTCCAGTGTATCACGACTCCCCTAAAGTCAGCGTGTTAAATCCCTGAGTCAGCATTAAGCCCTGTGGGAGCTGGATTGTCAGCATGATGGGTTTGCAACCGAAAGGTGATCCGACTGCTTCCACCAGCAGTTTTGGTGTCTTATCTGTTATCGTGTGTTATATTAGCTAATCCCACAAAGTTTGTGAGTTTCAGAGCGAACACAGTGTCGCTCTGAGCAAAGCATCTTAGGATGAGTCAAGAACAGAAAAAAAAACACTGATAAATGTCTGGGTGTCAGTGAAAGTCCACCGAAGGGGAGATCCATTGGTGCAAAGAGCTGGCAGCCAATGAGTTAAAGTACTCAAAGTTTTTGGAATGCTCATCTGCACATAAAAAAATATTTTAAAAAGTATCATTTCCTCATTAATATCAAGGACAGAGAAAGAAAGTGTTTCATAGCGAAGCCAAAACATTCAGGTTGTAAGAAGAAGAATAGAAGATCCTGTCAGGTTCCTGGTAGATCTGTGATTCCGATCCACGTCTGATGCTTGACCCTGTTGTCTCTGTGCTCCCCAGTTTACGCAGATGGCAGTATATGTTTAGACATCCTCCAGAACCGCTGGAGCCCCACATACGATGTGTCGTCCATACTCACCTCCATCCAGGTAGGTTCTGGCCCCACAGAAAGGAGGTTTCAAGGTTTTATAGCTTAAGTCTGTGGAAGCATCAAACTATCATGATGTCAATTCTGCATCAGTGTTTTTACTGAACTCCAGGAATCTGGTCTTCTCTCAGTGGATGTCCAGAAATTACTTATTTATGATTTTTCATGTTTTCCTTGATTTTTGTGTAACTTTGCAGCAAGAAATCCTGTTTTCTCTTCCCAAGAGAGAAGTATCAACATAAAAGTGAAATTTTGTCTGTTGCTGCCTGTCAGTATTCCATCTCGGTCAAATTTAAACTTTTGTAAATGTTTTTAAAAAATTGTATTTATTCATTTATTTTTATGTCATTTATTTTTATTTTATTATATTTTTATGTCATTTATTTATATAATTTATTTGTTATTGTTTTTCCACAGTCTTTGCTGGACGAGCCAAACCCCAACAGCCCGGCCAACAGCCAGGCCGCACAGCTCTATCAGGAAAACAAGAGGGAGTACGAGAAGAGGGTGACGGCCATCGTGGAGCAGAGCTGGGTGGATGGCTGAGCTCCTCTGGTGATCCTTCCTCTTCATCAACCTCTCTTCATCATCCCAGTACTTTCATTCTTTCATTTTTACCTCATCAAAAAAACAACAAAAAAAACCAACTAAAACAGCAACTATATCAGAAGAACTCAAGTGCCACCGTGAAAAGAGGAAGATTAAAACATCCAAACCAGAATGGACATTAACTCGCTTGCCAACACATTTGATAACCAGGGAGGGTAAAATTCAATCTTATATTTGTGTTTCTTGTTTTAATTTTACTTTCTTTTTTTTTATTGCATGATGTGAAATAAGTTATTGCTAATAGAATTTGTAATATATCTTTGTTGTTAGGTTGGATTGATGTTGTTTGAGTTTTACAGATTTTTTTTTTTTTTTCCAGTTGGGCTTTTTATCTTTTTCTGTCACATCTGCTGGCGTTCACACAGCTGAACTATGGGAAAGGGCAGGTGCGTACGGGGTCACGGTGACTGTCACTGATGGTTGAAAAAGAATTCCTGTTCAAATATCCATCTGTTACTTAAAGAGACGCTGTAGGTTTCTGCAGAACTCAACCACAGATTTAGTGTGAAATTTAAAAACAAGATAGGATAAAAAATGTTAACTGAAATTGAATAAAGGCTATGTGAACTGTTGAATATTCATGAAAGTCAGCAGTGTGTTTAAGCACATGGGATTGATCACATGGACCATTTTAGCACAGTTCCTTTACAGCTGTGTGGGGACAGATGTTATTCTCTCAATGTGTCAGATCAATAAATACGATTGGCTTCTGCATACGTCTGCATGCAGTCTAAGCCGTTTTCACAGTGACGCCAGCCCTTTCCCTTCAGCTCCTTTTCACACCTGCGTTTGTGTCTTTTGTTTTATTTGTATGTGACACCGGATTAAAAGACCACTCAAGTTCAGAATCATGAGTTAACCCTGCCCACCTCCAGCGAAACGATCATGGAAGACAGACATAAAAGTAGAGTTGTTTTTCTGAGACAGTAAGGTCATCTTGTGGCTAGTGGCTTATTTCACCTATCAAGCAGAAGGGATGTGTTAGCAAATTTTGTGAATTAAAAGAAAAATGTATACTTATAACAATATGCTGTATAAACATAATAAAACACATTTTTCAGACTTTGAGAGCGTTTTTTGTGTCAAAATGACTTAAAACAGTCTTTTATGCCCTATAAGGTCATTAAAACTGAAATTACAGCCAAAGCGTTCTGGATGGAATTTATAACCCAAGTGTGAGCTGTCCTTTTGCCTTTTGTAGAACACAGGTGGTATTTTTACCCTAATCAGTGGATTTCTACTGATTTTAATCCAAATTGGTCAATTCTGTGAATCATCTAAATCTGTTTCATAGTTGTTTAGGTACACTATTTTATCATTGTAATCAAAAATGATCTTGTCAACTGAATTTCACAATGTATTTCCTCCAAACAAAATTGGATATCTTAAGAACATTTCTTAACAGATTGACAATTAGTTGAATTGAAAACTTGTTTAGACCAATGAGTACGCCCGTAGGATTTCACTTCACAAACTCGCACTAAAAGGAAGACAAAGGGAGTGCAGAAGTTGGCAGAACTTGCAAAAAGAGGATGTTGTCGAGAATTGGAAATTGTTAATAGTGTAAATATTAATCTATAAAATATAGCTGGAAAACAATTCTAGCACTGAAGAAAGATGACGTGTCACTAGTCTGATGAGACCAAGTAAAGCACTGAGGGAAAACTGAATATATTTGTAAAATTGTAAAGTTTTTAAGTGGGCTCTCTTAATTCCAGGTGTTTCTCTAATCAATAATTTCACTCTAAATCAGTTATGAATTACTAAAAAGCTCTCAGTCCCATTGAACTCATTAGTTTGATCCAATCTGAAGTCCACATCTTGACCGTTTGAAGTTTTGCGAGAAAGGAAAACCCTAAACTGTCCTCATGTCTAAAAACTCAGTATAATTGGTCTTTATATCAATACTATGAAAAAGCAGAAAAACTTCATTCATTGATAAGAAAATACATGTTTATTGTGCTTCAGGTAGGAACAAGATCCAGTCTTGCCTGGATTCATAAAAAATGGGATTAAAAGTACACTTTTTAAAAAAAACAGTAAAATTCCAACACTGACAGACACTTCCACTGCATAATAAAATGCTGATGCTTGAGGTTTACACTCACATCTGCAATAAATAGTACAGGACTGTAAACCATGATCCTGTCGGGTCAGACCTAAGGCCAGACCCGACAAACCAGTAGGGACGAGGCTGTGGATGCGGTCAGCGACCCTACAGAGGACGAGAAACACATGAAGATGTATTTGTGTGTATTTATGTTTGTGTGTGTGTGTGTGTGTGTGTGTGTGTGTATAGAGATACCTGCTGCTGCTTCATGATCTCATCTCTGGTCTTGAACACCGGTGCGTCCTCCACCTCGATGCCTTCTGCCATTTCCTTCACTTTGTCCAGGAGCTCTGTGCTGTACCTGCAGGTCAGAGAACGTTCCATCAGCACAGGATCAAACTGAGGTCAATGGATTCATGGGTTGTTCTTCATGCAGTCATTAAATCATCTGAAACATTTTGCCGATGGAAATTGTCACAATATTTATAGCAGAAATGAGAAATATGGCTCATTTCCAGTTTTTCAGCCATAAATGATGCTTTCTTTCACCTAAAATTATTTTTACTTTCAACTATCAGCCCATGAGAACAAGCAGGAGACCCCGGTCAAACACGTTAGTTTGAGGTTTTCCTCCACTCTAGGCCGGTACTTGAACGCAACACCTCCTCCGTACCGACAGCCCAGGAAGACGTTGTTGGCCCAGACCATGGACAGGGACAGCAGCTGGTCCAGCCGCTGCTGCTGGAAGTCGCTGATGTTCCGCAGGATGAACTCCTTCCGGCCCTGCCACTGCTTCTCGCTCTCCCCGTAGGTCCTGAACGTCTCCACCCGGTCGGCGAGGACTCGGTTCTGCTGGATAAAGTCTTCTACATCCAAGGAAGACATCTTGCTCGCCTCCGACGGGATCAACGTGAGTAACTTCCGGTCGGCGCGCGGATGTCGGAAGTGGTTTTTAAAGTTGCTGCGGTTCAACTAGCGCCACGCAGCGGTAGTCCTGAGAACTACATCTATCGGGACTAACAGGGCTGCTATGTTATATTCAGCTGGATTAAATGTGTTGAAGGTGAAACATGGTGGTTAATTAACCAGATTAATACAGGTACAGTATATATAAATATATAAATACATAAAATAAAATATATGCCATAAAAGGTCACAAGGAGAGGAAGTGGCATCTAACATTTAATCCTCATTTTATTCTGTATCACTTCCTGCCTTTCATCAGCCTTAATGTGATAATTTCTGAACTTCTTATTATGAGCAAATGAATCCAAATGCTTGGCGTAGGTTCCCATTCATAATGAAGCAGATGGAAGGCCTGCTCCGAGGGTCAGGACCTCTTCATGTTTCCTACATGGAGAGCCCACAAAAAAATTATTAATTCTTAGATGTTGTTTCTGCACAAATTAATACATTTTACATCTATCGTGACCCAGCGCCAAACTAAAGGAAATAATACACGTTTACGGTGACGTCGACGAGAACCATGAACGTTTCTGTTGTTTTAAGAATAATTGAGCCCGTAGTTTCTTTATTTTCCCCTCTCGTGTTCACACATGTATCAGCTTCATCCTGTTCCTCTGAACAATGTACCCTTTGTGTTCACCTGAAACAGTATTTTTCAGTTGTAACTAAATGCTCAGTCATTGAAAGATTTTTCTGTGAGAAACACGCTCCCCTTGAATGTTTTATTACCCCACGAGTAAGTCCCAGAATGACAAAAACATGCACATGAACACACAAAAACACACACTGTAAACCCCTCTCAGATCCCCACAGGAAAACTACCCGTAGCACCAAAGAGCATGTTGTACTTTGGGCGACTTCCAAGTCATACGAGTTGCCACTTTATTGAGTGAATTCACCCATTAAGTTTATGGCCTCTCCCCCCCCTCACTCAGCCTGAAATACACACTGATGCTGAAATAATACACTGCGTTCCAGCCGACTCTGGCAGACAGCCGCTCCTGATGAGTCAGCTAATGCACGCTTGCTTAGCAGAGAACTATAATTGTGCAGCACACAGACAGGTAGGCCTTTCAGATGGAGTCCTGGGGGAGAGCTGGCACAGAAGGCTGAGCCGGAGCAGTAAAGCGTCTGGATGTGAAGGTGACTGGGAGCTGTGTGTGGAGATAGATGGGTGTAAATCCCAGAGTCAACTTCGGGAATGTTAACTCAGATGTAATCCTTCTTTAATTCAGGGGCGGCTCAGGTGCGAGATAATCCACGAAAACAGTTAGAAACTCAATTTATTTTGATTTTTCTTGGCTTTTTCTTACACCAAATTAGACACGTCAGCTGCAGGATAATTGGAAGTAAGAATTGGGACAGTCGTCTGACAGAGAATACTTTAGATTAATTAGATTAGACCAGATTAAATTAGATTAAACCCACTGGGGTGCTGTTGCTGCCCAGGAAGAATCTCTCTCATGGATACTCAGACATGACCCAGACTTACAGATTGTGAAGTAAAATAACATGACATCATCAATCATTACCTGTCACACCTTTGGGGGGCTGAGCCCCCCAGGTGTCTGACCCTAGACCCACCCCTCCTTAGACTGCCTCTCCTCCTGCACCCTTTCTCCTGCTCTCTTTTCATTCCTCTCCTCTCTAATTCTAACTGAAAACGCTATCAATGAACGTTCACACCTCCTACCTGTGAAGACAGACGGGCCACGCCCTCACCCTGTTCTACCACTAGGGGGCGCTGATGGTCCACCAGCGGAGAAGGGAGGGGCTATTCTAATATACACACCTGGCTGGAGAGGTATGATTGGATAAAGACACACCACGGTGGACGTGAACCCAGACTGAATAACATTTAGTGAATTGTTCCTGTTTCCGGTGTGGCGCCTCTAAAGTTTTATTCATTTCAGTAACAATAATAAGTAATTTTGAAATCTACAAATCAATGTTTTGTTTGTGAACCAAGTTTACCTGATATTGGCCCAGACAGTCGGTTCTCTGTATTATTACTGAATGTAATTATAATATGATATTGTTTAGTTATGATTATTGAATGTGTCTTTGATAAACTCAGTTTAATGGTTGTTTAAACAATCCCTGAACTTAATCATAGAAATAAATAGATAAATATATAAATAAACAAACGAACAAATAAACAAATAAATAAATAAACCACTTCCAGCCTTGTGGCAACATCAGTCAGTACAGGTAAACCTCGGGTTATGTCGTTTCAAGTTACATTGTTCTCGATTATATGTCAGTTTTTAAAAAACAAAAACAAAAACTGAAATATAAGTCCTTTATTGTCCCACAGTGGGGAAATTTGTGAAAATCAATAATAAAAATAAAATAAATCAATAAAAAAATAAAAATCAAGTTTACATTATTTTACTCCACTTTACGTCTCTCCACCACAAATATTGGAATGATTAATTTATTAAAAGCACATAATATCATGTTAAATCAGAATAAAACAAATATCATATTATTAGCCCTCAGCAACCCCCATGACCCGCAATGAGGAAGAAGCTGAAGATGAGGCGGCGACTTTTTTTCTGAATGATGTTAAAAATTAACATTTCTCTATTTGATAGATAGATAGATACTTCATTAATCCCGGAGGAAATTGCATAAATTGCAAATTGCATTTGTCAGCTTAAAATACAGTAGATTTGTGTTTATCAAATATTACTAACCTGCATTCATAAATCACGTTCAGTACAGAACTGTGAATGTTTAAGTTTAGCCAGATCCAGCTGGGACGAACACAGTATTCATGTTACACAAAAAGGAACTGTGAGGAACCCCATCAGCTTGTCTAATTGTAGTTGACGTGGAGGCGGGGGCCCAGATAGAGAACATCAGGATCTTCAGCACATCTCTGTCTCAACAACCCCCCCTCAGTGTGAAGCTACAGATGAAGGCTGTCATCTCTGCATTCACATGTGGATTATATTTGTGGTTATGGAAATGAAATACAACCCATGTCATGGAAAACCAGAGGAATGTTGGCTGTGTGTGTTTGTGTATGTGGTTGTTGTTGTTGTTGTTGTTGTTGTCGTTGTTCGTGGTGATAGCGTGAGAGCAAACATGATTGATATGACGAATGAGTCACAGTGGCATCTTTTATATTACCGACTTCGTATCCTGTGTGTAACAAAAGAAGAAGAGTGAAATGTATGAAAGTAATTATTTCAAACCAAATCAGCGTCAAAAAGCTGCTGTGATGAGGAGAATCAAACATGAAGGGAATTACATATTTGATTTGTGTGTTTGTTTTGGCGCTGCTCTGCTACTGTCACACCGTTTTCAATCCGACATGATTTGTGCTGCAGTGATAATATTTTTCAGGTTCGCCGTGCTGCACATGATCATGTCTTCTCTGTGCCGGTCAGCGTCTGGGATGTGCAGTAAATAACGGAGCGTCTTGGTGACGTGCTGGTCGTGTTTATCTCCTTTAACCTGTGTGCAGCTGGAGGAGGTGAGGAACTTTTACATACTGCTATACTGTTGAATAAAAGATGTATTCCAGTATAAACACGTCATGAAGAGGAATCATCACCACAGTAAAGGTGTCATTAGCAAAAAAAAATAAAAATCTAACATCACAGCTCGGTTAAATATCTTGTTCCCGTCACATTCAATTTACATGCACAGTAGATGAAGACGCCCGGAATGCAAAGCTAAGTTACAAAACTGTTGTAATAAGTTTATAAGTTATTACATCCCGCGAAGCGATGATGTATTGTAATTGTCAGTGTTTGTGTGTCCATCCGTCCATCAAATATTTTCACAAACGTTGCAGATAGAATGAAAGAAAAAGGAAAAAGCACATTAGTCGGGCAGCAAAGGGGATGAAAATGAGATGATGACCTTGACCTTGAGAAAACTAGGGTCAAGGTCAAATTTAAACTTTTGTACATTTTTAAAATTTTTAAAATGTATTTCTTGTGATTTCATTTCATTTATTTATTTATTTTTTATTTTATTCTTTTAAAAAAAAATTTTTTTCTGCACATATCTCAGGAACCAGATAACGAAACAAAAGGCGTTCATATTCAGGGAGGCAAGGGGATGAAAATTAGATCACTACAAGTCAAGGTCGAATTTTCACTTTTTATACCTTTTTAGGTACACATCTATGAAACCAGCTGAGATATAATCACTAAACAAAAAGCAACATTTTCAGGAAGCCAGTGGCACATGTCACGGGATGTTGCATTCTCTGACTGCCTTGTTACAAACTTAAAATAAGTTTGTAATGCACAGATGGGGTAACAACTACCAGCATTTACTGGCTAACAGATCAGGTGTGTGTTTTTAAGACTTTTATTCCGCTGCTGCTACACAACACCAATAAGCGTTAAATAAAGGTGAAATATGAACTTGTTGTTGAGCCTCTCAGGCGGGCGGTGACCCACCAGGTCGTTACTGGACGTGTTACGTGACGCCGTCGTGTCGTAAATTAGATCCAACTGAGTACAGTTGCTGTCTGATCCAGATCAGGATGGACCCGCTTCCCAAGTCAAGGATTTGTGCATCTCATCAGACGCTAAATTGAATTACCTCCCATTAAAATCCACCACTGGTGATGGTGTTGGTGGTGGCGGTGGTGGTGGTGGGGGGTCACGGGCTGTTTCCACAGGGTAACCTGAGTTATGTGGAGGAGAGGAGGAAGATGCTGCTGCTGTTGCATTTGAATGTGTGCCAGAGAAATCCCTCTTCTGTGTCCTTCACTGCTTCATTTCACTTTGAGATGAACACCATCACCCCCCCCCCACTCACCTTTCTCACTCAACTTTCCGAGGGACACATGATACAGATGAAACGAGCGTTTGTGCAGCGACCATCCTGCCTCGGCGTGAGGGGTCGAGTTCTGTGAGTGTGGTGGGAGCAGACCCACCAGTACGACCTTCATCCCAGTGACCTTCTGGCTCTGCTTCCACGCTGACCACACACTCCACACACTCCACACACTCCACACACTCCACACACTCCACACACTCCACACACTCCACACACTCCAGACCCCAGGAACCCTGAGCGGAGATGGATGAACCTCTGAGGTGATCTGTTGTCCGTCCTGCTCTGACCACAGAATGAGTTTGGTGAATACATGAGATCTGTTTATGGAAACTATAACACTTTATACTTGTCCAAATGTCAGACTGCAGTTTGGTTTAAGAGGCACAGAAACAAAGTAGAGACAGTGGATCGGTTATTGATCAGCTATTGATCAGACAACAGCACCTCTTTGAATACAGACTTCAGAGGAAACGTGAAGGAAGGTAATCCACTGGCCAATAGCTCTCTGAGGATCCCTGGGATCCATCAGTCACTGAGACGAGACATCCAATGAGAGCAGAGCAGGACCAGAGGCCTGGACTGGAGTCTGACCTGCAGCTACTAGTCAACAAGTACGTACTATTAATGTACTAATAATGTAAAAGATAATCCATTCATGTATAGTATATACTATGGATGTATAGTATATACTAATAATGTATAGTATATACTATTAATGTATAGGATGTACTATGGATGTATGGTATATACTATCAATGCATAGCACATACTATTAATGTATGTCATAAACTATTAATGTATAGTATGTACTATTAATGCACTAATAATGCAAAGTACTATTAAAGTATGGTATGTAGTATTAATGCATAGTATATATTATTAATGAATAGCTTGTACCACTAATGTATAGTATATATCATTAATGAATAGTATGTACTATTTATGTATAGTATATATTATTAATGAATAGCATGAACTATTAATTATAGTATATACTATTAATGTATAGTATATACAATTCATTTACGTTATGGACTACTAATTTACAGTATGAATAACAAATTATAAATATAAAGTATATACTCTTAATGTCCACCAACCCAATCATGTAAAAGAGACACGAGCTCTCACCTGATGACATCATCCTGATGGGATGACATCATCCTGATGGGATGACATCATCCTGATGGGACATCACCAAGGGGATTGTGGGTGTGTCCACTTACTGGAGGAGAATGACATCACCACTCTTGACTGGTAATGACCCCCTCCCTGACAAGAGCCCATTAAAACCCCGCGGGGCTACCCCCGACCCAACAGGATGACGTCATCGGGGGGTGCACCGGTCCATTAGGAGGGGGATTACTACTGGAATCTAGACTAAAGTGATGTTGGAGATCCAGGAACTCGGTGCTGATGTTTTTGGTCTGACTTTTTCCGACTGAATAAATCAAATACTTATCGATCGAACGGAAAATCAGCCTGGATTTTTATTTTTCTGGGACATCCAGTGCACCGGTACGTCTTTAAACCCTGGACCCCCGCCTGAGAGCTGGCAGCAGGTGAAGCCTTCAGTCCCCGCTCTCTCCTCTCCGAGGCGCAGTCCTCTCGCGTTTCTCAGAGTAGGAAGTGCTGCTTGCGGTAACAGTGAATTGAAAGTACGCCATAAATATGGCGCCAAAAGAGTTTTCAAGCTGATGATAAGAGCTGATTTCTCTGTGTTGTCTCTTTTTTTTTTTTTTTCTGGAGGTGTGGAGGGGGGGGGGAAGAGGCTGCAAGACGAGACCCGCCTGTGAGCGCATCCACCGCGGATTAGACACCCGAAGTGAAGCCGAGGGGAGCTGGATGTTTTATTTTTGAAGGAGGAAGAGGAGGTGGAGGAGGAGGTGGAGAGGGGGGGGTGTGTTCGAAACTGGCAACAGCGATCTTTTTCTGACTCATCATCTTGGAAATAAAGCATTCTAGTCTTTTTATTTTTATTTATTTATTTTTTTTTTTACTCCACCTCCTTTAGTTTCTCCGTCCCTTCCCTCCCATGCCGCTGGCACCTGGGGGGAGGAAAACACAACCGGATTTCTGACACCACGTTTGAGCTGCTTTTTTTTTTTTTTTTTTGCAAAATGCGACACGCTTTCCCGTGAGCGGTGTGTGTGTGTGTGTGTGTGTTTGTGTGTGTGTGTTTGTGTGTGTGTGTTGTGCGCACTTTCGCAGCCTGCGAAAAACCATGACCAACAGCAGGACCACGAACGGAACCCCCCCGGTGTTTGTTGTTGTTGTTGACTTATAGTGGATCCAACTCAGTCTCACCCCCCCACTTTTGGATTTTATTTTGGGGGATTCGGAGCCGGTCTTTTTCTTTTTTTATTTTTTTGCAGAGCGGACGCGCTGTCAACGCGCAGCGTGACGGGAAGGGGAAGGGGGGGAAAAGGGGAAGGGACAGTCCTGTCACCCAACGTGGATCCAGAATCGAGGCGGTTTTAGCTGCCCTGTTAGCATCCTACCCGGGGCAAGAAGGGGCAAACTGAACTTAAACCCTCTCCTGCAAGAACTGCGTGCGCCCCGCTCCCCCGATGATCTCCTAATATCTCGGGTTTTACGCACCGTCCACGCCTCAGGACGCATCTGCGCCCGAAGCTGACTGCAATCAAGGTGAGAAAACCTCTCCACGGCGTGGATGGAAGCGTGGAAATGTGAAAGTGGGAGTGTTGCAGGACCCGCTGCTGCTACACCAGAGCTAGGCTAGCAGCAGCAGCAAGCGGGGCAGGCGGTGCGCACTTTGGGGCTCGGCGGTGCCGATCCGATCCGCGGCTGGATGCGCACAACCGGAGCGACGCGTTCGGGTTCCTTGTGCGTCGCATGGGGAGACAAATACCCCCACCCCCACCCCCACCCCATTAGATGGGTAGAGCTGTGCGCGTTAACCGGGTAAAACTTGGCCATGTTTGTGCTGCAAACGTCACGGGAACGCGCGCCCCGCTGAGGGAAGCGGGGGCGGGAGCGCGCCGGCGGGTACTTCCAGAGTGTTCAAGTGGGGTTGTTTATGCAATGGCAACTAATGGGGTCATTTTGCAGCGATGGAGCGAAGCTGTGCGGAGGGGGGGGGGGGTTAAGTGGGTGAAGTTGTGATGATGATGATGATGATGATGATGATGATGATGATGGTTTCTGTGGAGATCAGGCAGGTTCCAAAACGTTTGGCAGCTCCTGGAGGAGGCGCAGGTTCCTTCACTCCTCCGTGTGTGTGTGTGTGTGTGTGTGTGTGGGGGGGGGGGGGGGGGGCACTGGTTTTAGGAAGGCCGATCACGCAACCACACACACGCTTAGTCAAGGAATTAGAGCAAACCCCCTCCTCCTCCTCTTCTTCCTCTTCCTCCTCCTCCTCCTCTCTGCTGTGCAGATCTCACTGAGGGGGGAGTGGCTGTTGTTTACCTCCTGAAGTCAGAGCGCCTATGTGTGTGTCTGGATTGGGGGGGGGGGTGTGACTGCTCCATCCTCACACGAACAACAACAACACAACAGCAAGGGCTTGACAGGTTGAATCTTGGGTTGTGAGTCAGGGGTAACTAACTTTAAGTGGGGCATTAACCACAAGTGTGATTTAATCCCTGTTCTTTGTAATCTGACTGTATTATATAATCTATATTAATACATATATGTGATGGCTGAGTCATGATAATTAAGGTGGAATGTTCCACCTGTCAGTGGATCTTTCTGTGGTTACTTTCTGATCCCCCTTTATTTTTTTCTTCGTCTGTTTTCTCTCTTGAATCTATTAAACTGGGACTCTCTGTGGATTTATTAAGTGGTCCCACTGGGGACGCGACCCCTCCCTCTTTGATACCTCAGTGCCACTCACACACATTCAGCCACAGATGCTCCTGACGGGGGTCTTAAAGCGCTGAGGTGAGTCATAACAGCCTCCTCCCTGCCCCTTCTTCTCTGTCCTCCTTATCTTAACCCCTGACCCCTCCTCCATCCTGCCCCCCCCCCCAGACTGGTTGTTGAACACGGAGGAGGCGTGTTTACATTTGCATCCCTTTTTTTTTCAATGGTTCAGCCTCTTCTTCCTCACATGTCTTTTCTTTTTTATCTTTTCAGTCCATCAGGATCTTATTTTGACACCTATATAAGAGAGAGAGAGAGTGTGTGTGTGTGTGTGTGTGTGTCCCGTACAGATCACCCCCCCCTTCCCTTCATGCATGCCAAGTGTAACTCAAGCATGCAGACCTGTTATGCCTGACATGTGTACACACGCACACGTGTGTGTGGACAGGGCCCTACAGTCACATGTGTGTATTTGTGTCTGCTGCGTTAAGCTCTGAGCTCTGATTGGCCAGGAAAAGGGGTAAGGACCCCCACGTGGTGCGTTTGTATCGCATTAGCAGCTACGTAGTGAAGAGGAGGAGGAGGAGGAGGAGGAGGTTCATGAATGGACTGCTGACGTCACGCAGAGCTGCAGCTCCAGCCTCCCTTACACACACACACACACACACACACACACACACACACACACATGCCTCCGTCACATGTACATGTTCATGCATGTTACACAACTAGACTGAGAGCACCGTGTGTGTATGTGTGTGTGTGTGTGTGTGTGTGTGTGTGTGTGCAGCAGCCTGCAGGCAGGTTGTCACATCACCAGCTCTTCCTGCTGACAGTAGAACTGGAGGCTTGTGGTTCTGCCTGCTATTGGTTGTTTCACCTCAGTATTGATGAAGATGATTGTTATGATTTGCACGTGAGGATGAAGAGTGAGAGATAAATATTTAATGTGACAGAAAGCGACACTCGTGAAATGTGAAATTGAGGGAAATGAAAAGCAAACAGTTTTGCCGTTGAACATCATTAAAGGTATGTTGTTGTCTTCTAGTGCAGGGGGGGGGGGTCAAACTCATCTTCCTCTCTGCTATAATAAAGTTTTTTAGGGTGTCAGGTTATTGAACCCACAGAACTCCAATCAATCAAGGATCAAACCGTCAATGAATAAAGAAAAATAACATCAGACACAAGTTAGGACATTAACTTTGTTCAAAACGTTTTTGTCAAAGTTAAAATCAGCTTTATGACTGCATTGTGGGAAATGTAGTTTTTGGTCAAAGCACACTTTTGACCCATTAATTTTTAGACACTCTGACCTTTTATGCTCTCGCAGGCCACATAAAATGATGTGGAGGGCCACATTTGGCCCCTGGGCCTTTAGTTTGGCATACGTGTACTAGTGTGTCTTCACAGGCTCTGTTTTGTTTGTGTCTGTTTGTCTTTAGGATGATGCACGAAGTACTGAACAAATTTCGATCAAACATAGGTGTGGCTGGATATATAGAGGGAAATTCATGATGTTTTTCTCTTTATGTAAATTTAACACAACATTTTATACATTCTCTTTAATGTTTGAGGGACTCATTCATGGATTTCTGTGGAAAACAAAAATAAATTGTGTTATTTATGGGGCTGTAATCCATAAATGTTGTTTATTGTTTAGGGGGAAAAAAATCCCGTTTAATGATTGGCTGTTCCAAACCTGTGAGCTTTCAGCTCTATTTACAAGATATAAGTTGAATTTTTTGTTAAAGCCTGTCTGAATGGGATGGATGTGAGCTCCACTGAGCTCCATTTATGTTGTGTTTACTAGTTTGTCTGATTGTTCTGTTTCTTTCTTGTCTTGCAAGTTGAGCAACATGAAACCAGGCATGAGGTGGATTAAAGGCTGTGAGGCGTGTTAGCGTGCATTAGCTTGTGTGTTTGCTCTCACAGGATGACCCTGCTGTGGCCTCATTAATGGCTCCTTGAGTCACGTGTGTGTGTGTGTGTGTGTGTGTGTGTGTGTGTGTGACGTCAGTCCCCTTTAGTTTTTCCTCCAGCCGCAGTGACTCAGCCTGATTAGCAGGTAATTACAGCCTCCACACACCTGCATACGCCGCTGTTGACACGGTAACCGCTGCACGCTGTCGTCTTCAAACGCACGACGTTCACGAGAGTGACTGGAGTTCTTCTCATTAGCGCGAGTCTCTGATGGAGCTGGGGACATTTTGGGGGCCCCAGATGTTTATATTGATTATGGATGTTTGCATCTCTGCATGTTTTACGACCCACCAGGCTCAGTAGGGCTGGGTACCAACTATTTATTTAACTGATGATCATGAAAAGGGACACACACCCTCCTCAGTGTGAGTCACATTACACCACTAAATATTTTCTATGTGCTCATAAATTCTAACATTTAGGGTAAAGTTTCAGTAGTAATTGATATTTTAACAATTTTGACGCAATTATTGTTTACATAAATTCAATGACTAGTTTGTCATTATACTCCATATTGATACATTGGAGACCTAGAGATAAGAGCTACTCGACAAACAAGTTTTTTGAGATAAGAGTCGTGTTTCAGGACACCACTGCTAGTTGGCGGATGGATACAACATCATTGAGACCGGATCTCGTTCTTTCCCACGTGTTGGTGGATGGATACATCATCAGTGAGACCGTATCTCGTTCTTTACCGCATGTTGGCGGATGGATACAACATCAGTGAGACCGGATCTTGTTGTCGTTGATGTAGTTAATGTTTAAATGTTTGGCTTAGAGCGCAGTCACAAATATTTTTAAACTCTTATCTGGAGGTTCTACTGGACTCCTAAATGTGTTTGCTCTGGCCTGCAGTGTCACAGAGATATTTAATGTTAGTATATTAGTGACATTTTGTGCCACAAACAGTTTTCCCAGTGGATGGAGGCCACTGATCCCACCTGTTGGCTTCATGTTGGCGATGAAGGATGTATAACATCAGTCAGTTTGAACTGTTTGATCGTCTTGGTTTTTGAGGTCATGACTTCCTGTTTAATCATTAGGTAATTTGCAGCTGGAAGCAGACGTCACATTGGACGCTGTCTTCTTCAGAATGAGGAGGAGGGATACTTCCCAGTTTTGACGTCATGTTTGTGTGTGACTACTCTGATTGTATGTGAAAACCACAAAACATTCTGGCCTGTAGGCGAGACGGTTCAAAAGTAGTTCCAGGAAGGAGGTGGTGATGATGTGCAGAGCGAAAACAAAGCGATGTAAAGATGTGGACAGCGGTCCTCTGTGAGGTCATCGAGTTCATCACATCTTTAGGACAGAGATCTTTTTCACATCTATTTTTTTCTTTCTGGTTTCTGTACTTATTTGCTCTACTTGAATTGTACCTACACTGCCCCCTACCGTTTCTGGTGGAACTGCATCTTTTCAAAATTTCTGTAAGCTCTCAGGAAATATACTCAAATCCGTAAAAAACCAGGTCATTCACCACTTAGTAAGAGAAAAACATAAATAACTTACATTAATTCAGTTTCATTTATTGTCTGAGTCTGAAAAGCGTTTTCGTTAAATGACCAGATTCTCTCCTTTACATCTACGACTCCGAGGTTCGAGAAAAAGAGCTGCATTTAACAGACGGTACCGGTGAGTCCTACTTAACATTTAGATTTATGGCGACAGGTGATTCCCACGCACCAAACCCGTTTTGCATAATGTGTGGCGACCTGCTCTCTAATGAGGCGATGAAGCTTTCAGAACGGCTTTGCCATTTGGAGACCAAACACCCCCCCACTGAAAGACAAGCCTGTGGAGGATTTAGAAGCGTGAACAAGGAAGGCAGAAGTAATTACCGTGGGCCGAAACATCAACAGATCCCAGTGCAATGAGAGCATCAGTGGCTAACTACATGGATAAGGCTAAAGTTATTCATTATTGGAAAAGAATTGATCATGCCGGCCTCATCACCTGTCTTTGCAGATAAATAAGACTCTACTGTTTGAAACGGAGGGGATGCAAGAGGAAAAAGGATGGGAGAGCAGATGTGGATGAAGGATGTGAGGAGGGGGGGGGGAGCAGGGAGATAAACAGAGACGTGGTCGTCAGGGTCGCCGGGAGCAAAGGTCGGCGTGTTCAACCTCCAGCTCCTCTTCATCCTTTTCCTCGCTCCCATCCAGGAGTTAATGAACTCCTGACGGCGGTGGAGCCATGGATCAACGCTCCCTCTCGTCTCCCGCCTTCCTCCCACCTGTCCACCCCTCTTCCTCCCTCGTTTCCTCTCTTTTCCTCCTCCCGTGTTTGTCAGCGGATTTTTAGGAGTCTGAGCAGGCGTCTCCGTTAAAACATTAGTTGGACTTCATCTCCTTCTTTCTTTCTCTTCATTTCTTCTCTCTGTCGGTTTCCTGCTCCCAGAATGCAGCGGCAGCAGCAGGAGCAGCGGCAGCATCAATAAATATTGTGTTAATGTTCTGCTGCTGGAGCCAGCAAGGTGATAAAGGAAATTTATTTGATTTCTGTGGCTCGTTTGTTTGGCTCCGTGCCCCTTTGGTTGGTGTGTGTTCCTGTTGTGTAGCGGTGCACTATTAGTGCGATTGGTGCAGGACGTGGACGTTTATTTGGTTCCTGCTCCTTTGCAGGTGAACAGGAATCGTAGCTGAAACGCTAAAGTCACCGTTCCATCGTCAACCTGTTGAGCCGATTAGCTTTCATTTTCATATTTAAAACCCGTTAAAGCCTGAACCATGAAATAATTTCCATAAAAATACTTTTTTTTGGAAATTAAGGTCTAATGCACATGTGTCAAACTCATGGCCCGGGGGCCAAATGTGGCCCTCCACACATTTAATATGGCCCGCGAGAGCATAAAAGGTCAGAGTATCTAAAAATAAATAGGTCAAAATTGTGCTTTGATCAAAACTACATTTCCCACAATGCATTAATCAAGCCCTTTTTAACATTGACAAACATTTTGAACAAAGTTAATGTCCTAACTTGTGTCTGATGTTATTTTTCTTTATTCATTGATAGTTTGAACCTTGATTGACGGAGTTCTGTGGGTTTAATAACCTGACAAATTAAAAGGATTTATGTTAGAACAGAGAAACAAACATATTTTCTGTGCAACTGTAATGTTTGTAAGTTGAATAAGTAATAAATTCAGAGTTATTTAATATTAAGGAGTAGTTACATTTGTTATAAATTGCATTGAGTTACATTTAGTTACATTTATTAGTTACATCTGGCCCTTTGAGGACAGACATTATGCCGATGTGGCCCTTGATGAAAATGAGTTTGACACCTTTGGTCTAGTGGAACCTTCTAATAAATTTATCAAAATTAAAAAAATACAAAAAATTGCATATATGAGCTTTAATTTGTATAATTATTGCTAAATCCAGAATTTGTTTTCCATGCAAAATGCAGATATCTGATTTTATACATGAGGTTTTTTTGGGGGGAAAAAATTCAAATTTGTGATGCACAAGTGTCAAAATTCTGAAAGGTCGAGTTGTTCAAATATGATACTTTTAGCTTTGTGTGGTTAAAACTATGACAGATAAATGCTAATAAATACATCCTGTAGAACCGTTTTTCCCCCACACACTGACTGACCTGTAAAATGTAAATGTGTGTGTTCACAGCATCCCGTCACATTCAGGCGTGTGAGAAATGATTCAGCCGTGAGCATCAGAGCTGACGTGTTTGATGTGGCCCTCGGTGAAAATGAGCTCGACACCCCTGATGTAAACCTCACGCCGACCACCTACCCCCCCCCTTCCAATCACACACACTTAAGTAGTGTACTTGTATGAAAACATAAAAGTGTAGATGTTTCATCGGAAATAATCCTCAGTTTCCACGAGCCATTAGCGTTCCATGCTACAGTTAGCAGGGAGCGTTTATTTTTTATTCCTTTGTTAGTTAAAATTTTATGCTTCGCTGAGGGAAGCGGCGCTCCCCGGAGTGTAATCGTAAAACAAATTCACTTTCTGGAGACACCGTTCCTCTTGATGTGACACAAGGAGCCGGGCCCCGCTGAGCGCTGGCTGGGGCCGACCCCCCGGGGGCTAGTGGGAATGGTGACGGTGATATCAGCATTGAAGGAATATACAGGAATATACGGGTAAACCTTGGCCTACGTCTTTTCGAGTCACGTCTTTCTCAATTATACGCCAGTTTTTAAAAAAATACACAGAAAAGTATAAATCAAGTCATTTTAATCTACGTCTGTCCCCCACAAATTTTGGAATCGTACAATCTATTAAAAAACTATTAAAAGCCAATATCATGGTACTGTATAATATATCAGAATAAAAAACATATCAAGTCATATTAGTACGTAGCAACTAATTATTATTATAATATATTTTTATGTAATATATGAAAATTTTATATAATTTTATATTTTATGTTATATTTTTAAAATTCATTCGTAAATAAAGTTCAGTATACAGAACTGGGAATGGTTGTCTTCAGTTTTACCCAGGGACAAGTTACAGTATTTTCCGCATTATAAGACGCACTGGATTATAAGACGCACCTTCAACGAATGGCCTTTTTCAAAACTTCATATATATGATGCACTGGATTATAATCCTGTATCCTGTATAATCCTATAATCAGGCAGACGCGACTGTACTTGTTTTTTATCTGCAGGTGAATGTCGTGTGATGGCCAGTTTGGAAGAGCCTTAACAATTTTAACTCCATTTATTAAACCTTTATTTATTTAACTATTTATTACTTGCTATTTATTTATTTTATTGACATATTTACCACTCATTTTTAAAATTCATAAGTGATGAAGGTCGTGTCTGTCATGCTGAGTCAGATCACATCGCGTCCGCCTGCTGCGACCGCTGACGACCAGCTGATTGGTCGTTTTTGATCACATGATGTTTCGTCTCTCAGGTGATGAATTATCACAGCAGCACAAGCCTGAAAAGAGGTCCCATGGCTCATCACCTCAAATCAGTGAGTGATGATGATGATGAAGGTGACGGTGATGCTTCATCTGTGCACAAACATGATGGTATGTTTGGAACGCGACCGATTCGCCCATCATTGCCTCGGGGGCGGGATCCTCGCTCTGGATCCCCCCCGAGTCAGCATTCTGACGTCAGACGAGCTGCAACGGAAAATCATGTTGGGTGGAAACTGTAAATAGTGGAGTTCTATTTTTACCCGGAGCGGCTGCTGTCTGTCTCCCACACCTGTTAGCACGGCCCCCACGACGGTGTGTGTGTGTGTGTGTGTGTGTGTGTGTGTGTGTGTGTCGGTGTTTATGTGTGTGTTTGATGCACAGGTACATTCTGCATAACCAACATCACGTGAAAATGTAAAGAAACATGCACCTTTTTGTTTGACTTTCATCTCATTCGTAGTGATCGCCCTATTTCCCATCTCCCTCTTCCTCTTCCTCTCCTCCTCTTCCTCTTCCTCTTCCTGGTGTCTCAGCATCACCTTCTTCATCTCAGCGGTTCCTTCCTGCGGTGCTTTTTCCATCCTATACCTGTCAAACTGTCTGTGTGAACCTCTCTTTTTGGATTACCTCCTCCTCACCGGTTTGGTCCTAAAATAGCTCTATGCTTTGTGTGTGTGTGTGTGTGTGTGTGTGTGTGTGTGTGTGTGTGTGTGTGTGTGTTCTTTGGGGAGGAGACTGAGGGGAAGGAGAGAAAGAAAATAGCGTTGGATGTGTCTGTGCATGTCTGTTGGTGTTCCCTGCATGCCGTCTAGTTTCTGTCTACACACAGCATCGGTTGGAAAGGCCAGTGCACGCGCGCGCACACACACACACACACACACACACACACACACACACACACACACACACACACACACACACACACACACACACACACACACACGCACACACACACAATCCATCATTTTACTCCCCCATCAGTCAGAAGAGAACAAGCAAGGAGGAAACAACGAACAGGGGCCTGACAGGAGGGAGGGATGGATAACAAATGGAGTGGAGGATGTAGAGAAGGAAAGATGGAGACGGAAGGAGGAAGAGGAAGGCTGGATGGAGCAGGAGAGGAAGATGAGAAAATAGAGGAACTCAAGTTGTTGTGAGCTTTTTTTTGGGATTTGTGTTCCTCGTTAAATACACACAAACACAAACCAGACACCTTAGGTCATATTCTTTCATTACAGCCAAACGTTCTCCTCACAGATGACACACATGTTTACCTCTTACCTCCGTAAACATGTCCTCTGACTCCCACCTGGCTTTAAATAACGAATAACGAAGCAGAGGCCTGATCGCTAAAGTCATTTTGCGGGCTACTGTTGCATTGTGGGGAATGTAGTGTTGGTACGTGCAAAACACCATTGAGCGGCTGTGGCCTGCGGGCCAGTTGTAATATTAATTAAATGTCACCCAGGGGGCCATAGAGAGGTCTTTTGTGGGCCGGATCTGGCCCGTGGGCCATCCATGAGTCATTTGTGATCTAAAGCATCTCTGATCAGAAAATATCAGTTTGAGCTTGAAAGATCTCCTCTAAACAGATGAAATCTCTGCTGACGGTCATGAACACACACACACACACACACACACACACACACACACACACACACACACACACACACACACACACACACACACACAGCTGATGATTACACCGCTCACACATTCCACACAGATGGTTTGTTATGAAGCAATTTATATTCAAGGATTCTTTATCAAACTGACGAACCTTTCTATAGAGAGAGTGTGTGTGTGTGTGTGTGTGTGTGTGTGTGTGTGTGTGTGTGTGTGTGTGTGTACAGTCTCTTAATAATAGATCACCATCATGCCAGCCGTTGCAGTGCGTTGACCCTAAGTGCTGCAAAAGACGCTGAAGCCCATCGGCGTTGATGCTGAGGTGAACGCACCGTCATCCGGCGGGCGGGGCCGCACGGACGGGCGGGACCGACAGCCAATCAGAGCGGAGACAGGCTCGCAGACAGGCAAACAGATGGCGTGCTAATGGCTAGACGGGCAGAAAGGCAAAAAGTCAAGCAGTTAGAAAGACAGATGGCGAGCTCACAGGCACCCAGATGGACGGACAGGATGATAAATGGGACGCGGCCCGAGACGGAGCCGGAATCTGTGGAATGTGTAGGGTTTGGACTGTTGGTCATTTAATGGATCAAACAATGACTGGACGTAAATGTAGGAACTCATCAACAACAACAACTTTCTGTTGCAGCGTTGGCCACCACACACACTTTATCAGCGGCGTGTGTGTGGACGACACTCGTGAGAAAGTGTCAAAGTCAAATGTCACTGTCTCATGGGTCACGGGGGTTGTTACGGGTTAATAATATGAGATTATATGTTTTTATTCTGATTTATGGTACAGTAACATATTATTATTTGCTTCTGACGGTTCACTAGTGCCGATATTTGGTCGGAAGTCACGTGATACCGTACGCGCATTCTATTGGCTGACGGCATCTGGAAGTGCGCTACGTTCTGTGAGTCTTGGACTTGCGAAAGTATTGGCCCCCCAAAAAACTTTTGACATTTTACCACATTTCAGGCTTCAAACTTAAAGATAACAAAGGGAAATCATTTTTCAAGAATCAACAATATGTGAGACACAATCGTGACGTGGAACCAAATTTATTCAACATTTTATTTTGTGTTAACAAAATAAAAAACTGTAAAGTAGGAGGTCGTAGCCGTCGGAACGCAGACCGAGGTGAAACTCGCCCCACCGTGTTCTCAGGCTTATCTGTTGCTCATTTCAGACGGCGCCCCTCCTTTCAGCGCTCAGTCAGACATCGTCCTCTCGGCTAGCCAATTAATTTGCTCTCCGGGTGTCGCGGCTTTCCCAGCATGCATCAGTCAGTTTTGTCACTGTTTGTTTATCGTAAATGTTTTGGGTTGACACTAAACCACGCGCTGAAACGGGTCTTAAACCGGCTGATGGTAACGCAGCGAGCTGGAGGTTCCTGACTGGAACCCGAGTCGTTTAGTTTCTGCTTTTAATTTCATCAGTTTTTCCTCAGAGATATCCTTAGTTTTCTGAATCTTGGACTGATGTGGGTAAAATGAAGTCTTTTATTCCCTGTTTGACTTTCGGTGAGGTGGTGAGGACGCTCCAGCGTGAAGCAGTCCAGTTGGAGACTGGGGTTGGGGTTTATTTAATTAAGGGGTGGTTGGACCTTGGGGATGGCGTCCTGAACGCCCTTCTCCTCACCAACGGATCAATCACTCCAGATTCAGTTTGAAACGTTGCTGATGGCCGTTCCCTCCGTGTGTGTGTGTGTGTGTGTGTGTGTGCGTGTGTGTGTGTGTGTGTGTTCACTGTGAATTGTCTTGGCTGGCTTCATTTCCCCTTGGCTAATGTGTGCTATGGATAAAAAAAGAGGCCGCAGCCCAGTCTCAGAGCCCTTAAACGTAATGGAGCTTGGCCACATGGCAGCGGTAACATGCCAGTTTTCTGTGTGTGTGTGTGTGTGTGTGTGTGTGTGTGTGTGTGTGTGTGCGAAAGCACTTTTTTTTGCCTATGTTTGTGTATATAAAGAATAAAGTGTGTTCATGCTCTGATTGTTTTTACAGTGGTGTCAGGCAGGTTGGTGTGTGTGTGTGTGTGTGTGTGTGTGTGTGTGTGTGTGTGTGTGTGTGTGTGTGTGTGTGTGTGTGTGTCCCCGATGGCGTTGCTCTTAGTGTGTGTTTGTTCAAGGCTGAAAACAAAACCACACATGCTGGGGAATGGAATCATCCCTTTATCAAGGAAAAACAGATTTCATTGAAATGATTTCTCCCAGTCTGTTTAAGAGACATGTGAGGAAGAGGAGCGCTGAAGGTGGCTGGTGTGTCGGGGTTTTAATATGTCTTATTTCTACCTTGTGTACATTATTGCCTGTCTCTCTGCGCTCCTGCTTCTTCCACAGATTTCATCACATTATGTATTAACTGCAGTCTACCTCTCATCTTTTCCGTCCTCTCCTATCTTTTGGGATATATCTCTTTTATTCCTTCTCATATTGATCTCTCTATCTCTGGTTCCTTACTTCTCTCTCTGCTCCTTTATAAACTTTATTTCTTCTTTTTTATTTTTCCCCGGGGGAACTATTTTTTTCATTTGTCAGGAATGCTCAGCCAAACCAAAAAACCACAATATTTCACAATATGCTTGTATTTCTCAGCGTTGTGTGTTTTCCTAGACACACAACATGGTTTTATTCACTCTGACAGCTGGTTACCTCCAGCTATTGTTAGCCGAGAACCCAGAACTGCTTCAGTTTGGTAGCAGGACGCCTCACACCTTAAGATACACCGACACAGCGCTGCAGCGGTAGACAGCCGTCAGCTGCTATTTGAGCTGGAATTGATTGATTCATTGATTTAAACGTATCCGTTGGTGTTTTTATCCAACAGAAAGCCCAAAAATTAAAAATAAGTCCGCTGGGATAGCCTCCAGCAACCCCCGTGTGAAAGCGGAAAAGTGGTTCGGAAATGAATGAATGAATTTTACTACAATGACAAAGAAAAAGTTTAGATTTTAAGGAATAATTGATAGATAATTGATAGTATTACTAATACTATCCTTTTACACCTGACAGACTCTGCAGACTCACGGCGTTCATCTCTCTCTTCCTTCCCGTGGCGTTCGCTGTCCTGATTGAGATAAAGTTGTACTTTTGAGACTCCTTTTTCTCTCCTCCATCGGATCCATCTCTCCAGAGAGCAAGTAATGTCTCAATCTATACTCTGAGCTGTGGTTCACTGGGTAGAACCAGACTGGTGTGAATGAAGGAGAGGGAGGAAGAGGGATACGCAGTAGACCCGGCAAATGAGGAGGTGAATCAGGACGGGTGGAAAAGGTTGAGACGGTGAATGAGTGAGACAGACTGGAGGAGAACATGAACTCTAAGACCTTCTGCTAGTTGTAGAAGTTAAGTTGTCGTTTGCAGACTCGGCTCCAGACGCAGCGGGAAGTGATATTTCCAATTACCATCAGCTCTTTCCCTTTACTGGGTCAGTGGTTCTTGTCCTTCACACCAACAGTTAGACACCAGAAGTCAGAGACTCCTCTGCGACAGAGTCCAAAGCCTGATTCAGCCAATAGAAACACACATCAGCCAGCTTCAGACAGCATTAGCATCCCTCCACGATGTGCGTCGACATCACAACGTTAAAGGAACGTCAAATAAGACAAATGTGCAGTTAGAATCAGTACAGGAAATGTCTCAGAGCCGCTGATGCTGATTGGTTGATGCAGGATGGGCGTGAGCTGTACTTTCGGTTGGTGTCTTGATGTGACGTCTGCATCGATGAGGCCAACTTGTGATGAAGTCTTGTCTGAGCGGTCAGGAGTCGGAAACATCCAGTAGAGGTGTTGGTTTCCCACCCAGGGTCTTCAGCATCGTTGGGTCCCGTCAGTGAGCTTTCATACTGTGTGTTTTCTTTCTTCTAGCTGACCTGAATGGCATTGGAACCAAACTTTGGATTTTTGGAGGCAAACAACCTGAACTGTTTCTTTGCCCTGTTTCTATCCCTAATATATTTCCTTTCCCACCCAAGCGGTCAAGGCAGATGACGGCCCTCCGGAGTCTAGGTCCTGCCCGGGGTTTCTTCCTCAATGTTAGCTTTCTTTGTCTGTTAAAGCACTTCAAAATGTCTGATGATGTGATTAAGTGCCGTATAAATAAAGGTTGATTGATCGATTGATTTGCCAGGGGGGCTCTGGGTATCATATACTCACCTGAAACCTGAATGAAGCTGTGGTCTGTTTGATCTGCAGCACTTCTGTTTAGCGACATTTATGTTATTGCTATTCACTTTATTGGTTTATATGATTAAGTGGAGTTATTCTAGATCATTATGTCAGACGTGCTGAGGAACCGTCCTCATTAAAAGCCTCAAAATGTTCTAGAATGGTAATTTCTGTCCAAAGAGAGCATTTCAAGTCATCCGGTGAACGCTTCTGTATGTCTTTCCCCATATCACTCATCCTTTTTGTTGATAGCTTTCCTCTCACAACCAGGAAAGGCCGTCCCTCCAGAGAGGGTATAAACAAGCAAGGTGTTAATATTCCGCTAAGAAGCAGACATCCATACCAAACACAGATTAAAGAAACGAGTAAAAGAGCTGAGCTGAAAACGAGTCTCCAGCTGCTGCTGGAACCAAAAAACTCAATTATAGGGAGAAGGAGTCTGAACGTTCTTCACATAACAGGGAATTCTATTCTGGAGTTTTGCATTTCACCGAGTAAAGGCTAAAATAAAATGATAAGACCAGTGTTCTTTCTCTGTGAAGTAGTAGGTTCTTCTTTTGGGTTCAATTTAGCGGTAATGTATTTTGTGTCAGCGACCGGAGCGGCCCCTTTAAGAAGGTAGTCATGTGACCAAGGCAAGCATCTCCACAAGCGTCAAGAGTGACTCAGACATGTGGAGGAGGGAATCCAGTCATTCAAACAAAACATCGTTCAGAATCAGAATCAGCTGGTGGCCTCAGCTGGGAGGAGCTGATGAAGATGAGAGGAAACAATTTAACCCTGGCGCTACAGCAAGGTGATGATGATGAGGATGATCTTGATCATGATGATGATGAGGATGATGACAATGCTGAGGATGATGATAATGATGATGATAGTGAGGATCTTGATGATGATGATGATGATGGTGAGGATGATTATAATGAGGATGATAAGGATGATGATGATGGTGATGATGTTGATGATGATCTTGATGATGATGATGATAATGTGGATGAGGATGATGATGAGAATGATGATCTTAATGATGATCTTAATGTTGATAATAAGGACGATGATGATCTTGATAATGATGATGATGATCTTGATGATGATGATGATAATGAGGATGAGGGTGATGGATAGCTCAACAGTTTATAACAAACTAATTGTCCCGTTTCTTGAACCGATTCCTTGTTGTAACTTTCAGAAAATTGTGAAACACAGTTTGTCTTGGTATTTACGTTTTCCTTGGGGGTCACTGGTGTAAATTAACTGGGTGAGTGTGGATTAAGTGGGACGCCTGAGAGTTCAGGAGGCGAAGGGAACCCCCATTCATCAGACGACCGTGGCCGCAGGAAGAGGGTGATGTGTTTACCTCAAAGATGGAGAGACAAGCGGGAGAGGCTGTGGAAGTCAATAATGTGCCCCCCCCCCCCAGACTCCACAGCCTCCCCATTGTCGTGAGGTGATGAGGAAGGGCGAGAGGAGGAGGAGGAGTGATGGAGTAAGAATGCAGGACTTGGGAATGGAAATGGAGGCGGTTCAGAATCAGCGTGTTTTTGTGTCAGCATAAATGTCAGAGTAGTTAAGTGTGTGTCGGCAGGCGGGGGGCAGGGGTACAGGAAGAGCCCCGTGTTGGAGGGAATAGCCCAGTTTTACGGCCCCATAAATCTGTGGTCCCCACGCCGGAGGCTGACCCGCCGCCTTCTCTTTCCCGCCTCGGCCCCGGCGGCACGCTAACACCGCCGCTGCCTCTCGGCTTCATTTGTCTTCCTCTCAGATGGTCGTGAGGCGTGCCCCCACCCCCCACTTTCTGCTCCTTAGTGCCCCTCCATGTATTGACTTCCTTTGACTCTGGAGTCACCAGGGCAGGAGATCATTCCACCTCCTTGATCCGTTCGATTCGTCTTTCTTCTCATTGACTGGAGCGCTTTTCAGATCAAACCTCGGAGCATCTGTGATCATAAATATTGATCTTTACGACCAAAAAAAAAGTAAAACTGGGTCAAACTCTTGTGTGTTTTTATCTGCAGTCTCTCCAACGTCTGTCCTCCCTGTCTGTCCAGGTCTTTTCAAATCTCCTCTATTTATTCTCCGTCTCTCTTACTGCTCAGTAAATTGAGTTATGACTCCAGTGTCTTTATCTGCTGAATGCATTAAATGCGGTTAAGCGTCGTGTAAGCAGGACGTTTGGCTGTCGTACACCTGGAGTGGTGTTTGAACGGAATCGTGTCCTCGTGAACCGAACACGTCACACTTGTTGTCTCTCACACGTCGTGTTGGTCCATTTAAACTCAAAAGCTCAAATCTGTCGATGTTAAAATAGGATTAATTGCTGCATTGCATTGTGGGAAATGCTTTTTTTTTTTTTTTTTTAGTCAAAGCACACTTTTGACCTATTCATTTTTAGACACTCTCGCGGGCCACATAAAATGATGTGGAGGGCCACATTTGGCCCCCGGGCCTTGAGTTTGACACGTGTGCCTTAGAGGGTCTGTTTCATTAGACGGGGTGAAGGAGGGTTGATGGGGGGACAAAAGTTCAGAGGCTGTGATGGTGGTGGGGGCTCTGATGCGGTGTAATGGTGCCACCCACCATACACCATGTGACCCCACAGGTCTAGGAGAAACCCCCACTGACTGATCAATCAATCAATCAATCAATATGTCTGTCAGAGATGGATTCAGAGTGGGACTCTGTGTGTGGAACAACGCATCACTGTGGAGTTTCCACAGAGTCCAAATGTGCGGCGCTGATGGGGATGGGGGGGGGTTGCTCTGGCCGCCTGCCGACCCCAGCCTCTGACAGATTGGTGCCATCAGCGCATTATTTCATAAACACTTGTGTTTTCACGGCGAACATCTTCTCACTCGTCATTTCTCTCTCTCTCTCTCTCTTGCCCCCCCCCTTCCCCCACCCCATCCTCCACCACCACCTCCCTCCCTGAAACTCCCCTGACAGATGGAGAGCGAGAAGAAGAGGAGAAAATATTCCACGAGCAGCAACGACTCCGACACCACTGACAGTAAGTTGGAGAGAAATACAGGGGAGGGTGTGTGTGTGTGTGTGTGTGTGTGTGTGTGAGTGTGTGTGTGTGTGTGACACCTGACGGTGTATGTTGAGCTTCCTGAATCTGCAGCAGGATATTCCTCCTGCTCTCTCTGCACCCAGACTCTCTTCCTGCTCCTGTCGTCTCCTCTTCTGAGGAGGATTTCTTCCCTTTTCAAACACCACAGAAGAAGAACGTGTTCGTAGGTGGGCCAGGCAGCCGCTAAGTGTGACGGAGTAAGAGGCTGCTGAAAGTTATTAAGCCTGTGAAAACGCAGGTGTGGAGATGGGAAAGAGTGTAGTGGGAAAGGAGCAGGAATGAACCCAGAAGTGTACTAGTATAATTTATAATTTATTTTTTTTGTTTAAAGTATAATTTATAGTAGTTTAAACTAAAAAAATATTTTAATAAACAGTTGAGTTGCACTTGTGTCAAATAAGTGCTAATGAACGATAAATAAAGCTAGTCCTCAAGATACAAACATCTGACTTGTGAGCAACCGCGCGCCGTCATGTCAGACTGTAGTTCCCCTTTCTGCCACAACCCCCTCAGAGCAGTATAACATTAACACCCCATAGAATCAGATTTCACGAGTCATGTTAAAATGACTCGGCAAATCTCAGACTGACTGAACAGTTTGCTCTGATGTCACTTCCTCTGGTCTTTTCTTCTTTCCTGTTGGCGTCATCTCTGTGAACTTCTGAGCAGGAAATGAACCCATAATGCATTTCTGTTCATAGAGACGTTCACCAACATGGAAACTGAAGACAATTCAGGTCAGGTCAAAAGTTAGAGCAGCAAAGTAGACGATAGACTACCTGTAGGACAACTCTGTTACCACCTGCTGTTAGTTCACATTTATTAATTATTGACGGGTCGTCCTCCTGTAGGAACTAAATGATGTAGGAACCAATGTTGTCCTCCTGTAGGAACTAAATGATGTAGGAACCAATGTTGGCCCGGTCAGGTTTCTGTCTGGAAGCATTAACTGACGCTAACGCTGAACTCTGAATGTTTTGCTGGTTGATGTTAACTGTTGGTGGAGTTAAAGAAGAAACTAAATGAGATAAAACAGAGTCATCAACATAAGGGGGCGTGTCTGACTTTTGATGAGCAGGAAGTGACATCATCGCGTCATTCAGGTCAGTGTGGTGGAACACCTCAGTGGATTAAACCTGGGTTTAGCCTCTACACCCCCCAGGAGAAAATTAATCCAGCAGAGGTAGAGATGTTAAAGTTTAATTATGGTACTACAGGATTTTAGTATTTAGTATTTATTTAGTATTTTTAGGATTTAGTATTTTACAGTAATGACATGTAGATGACCTCAAATGGAGATTATAGATTAAAATTTAATAAATACGAACAATTATACCACAATAATGAAATTTTTTTTAAAAATTATAAAATAATTTAAAAAATGAAATGAGTTTTTGAGGTATCTTTATAATACTGCTGCTTTATGTGACTTCAATTGCCCCTTGGGGATAAATGAAGTTTCCTGAATTGAGTTGAATTGAATCATAGAATGAAGTTCTTCCTCGGCGACATCGTGAAGACTCCTCTCACCAGTTGTGACTTTCTTCGGCTCGTGCAGCATCTGCTGGCGTGAGGTTATCAGGTTTCAAATTGAAGGATGCCCAGGATAATTTTGGCTGCCATGCTCCACGCAGGGCTTTAATTAACACACAGCCATGATGGTAACCTCTAGCCGGGCTGCAGCCCATTCGCTCGTCTGACCGCAGAGATGGAGCGCTGCAGCTGCCACACACACACACACACACACACACACACACACACACACACACACACACACACACACACACACACACACACACACACACACACACACACACACACACACACACACACACACACACACACACACACACACACACACACACACACACACACACACACAGATTAAATACCCTCTTCTGTTGTTTATTTTTCCACTATCCTCATCTTCAATATCCACTTCTTCCACTTTCGCGGGGTTGCTGGAGCTTATCCCAGAGGACTAGGGGTATGGGGCAGGGTACACTCCAGTTGTGACGCCAGTTATGAAAAGAATTAAAGATGTGAACCAGCTCTCTAAAAAGCTTTGAGGCTGTTTAAAGTCAAACAATCAGATGAGTCTGACATGAAATCAGAGTCAAAGGAACCAAAGTACTGGTTGTCTCCGCCTGATCGACTCACACGTTAATAACAGTAATAGTTATGATAGTAATTACTGGTGACCTGACGTCCTTCCTCCTGCACAGCAGTGACGGTGTGATGGGAGGTCTGTCGTCACGGCGATGGAGAACCCGACACCACTTCCTCCTCTGACAGGAAAGTTTAAACTCCAGCTAAACAAACACACCAAAGCTGTCCTCACATTCAGAAGGTGGTGGGCGGAGCTGAGCTGCTTACCCATAATCCATCTCACTGGTTAGCCGTGCCGAGCACGCCGGACTGGTCACACCAGATGTGACGCTGCTTCACACGTCACCGGCCGCCATTTAGCGCCGGTGTGTGTGTGTGTGTGTGTGTGTGTGTGTGTGTGTGTGTGTGTGTGTGTGTGTGTGTGTGTGTGTGTGTGTGTGTGTGTGTGTGTGTGTGTGTGATTATGAATATGCAAAGTATGTACACCTATGACGGACATCATTTGCAAAAGTGTTTTCAGGTTTGACCACAGCGTGCACATGTGGACAATATATGAGTGTGTGTGTGTGTGTCCGTGTGTGTGCATGTGTGTGTGTGTGTGTGTGTGTGTGTGTGTGTGTGTGTGTGTGTGTGTGTGCGGGGCTGATAGCTGTTCAGACGTCACAAGTGAAATTATCAGGGAGGCAGCTCTGCTGGGGTGACAAGAGAAATATGTTGAGGAGGAGGATACCCACACACACACACACACACACACACACACACACACACACACACACACACACACACACACACACACACATATGCATGCATATCTACAGTCACGGTCAGAATGTTCCATATTACTCAACACTGACAGACTGTGTTTTGCGTTTTGCCAGTGTGATGTCATTTTTTTCAAATGTGATGCAACTCTAGACGACAGGCTTCAGGCTGCGAGTGGATTGTTGCATCAGCGCCGTGATTGGAAAGTAGAAAAACTGAATAAATCACACACACACGTGCACGTATGGACACACATACACACACACACACACACACACACTCACACACAGGCCTGCAGATTGAAGCAGTGGGCGGGATATTTGCCCCAGTGTTTGGTTAATTGACATTAAGTTGTGTATTAATGAGGTTGTAACGGACCACGGCGGACTGC
The DNA here is from genome assembly GCF_040054535.1 of Antennarius striatus. Classification (NCBI taxonomy): domain Eukaryota; kingdom Metazoa; phylum Chordata; class Actinopteri; order Lophiiformes; family Antennariidae; genus Antennarius; species Antennarius striatus. The sequence goes on along the minus strand of NC_090788.1, from coordinate 19,858,432 downwards.
TTAACAAGATGCAGTTTAGGCTGTCGTTACTCATTAAACCGCTTCGTAGATCATCATCAGTCTTCTTCAATTAATGACCTGACTCAGAGTCCTTCAGCTCCGGCGCCGGAAAAGTCTTTAATTGTGTTTTTGGTTTTATTTGTGTTGCTCTGAGTTTGAGTCGACTCCTTGAATCCTTGAACTCTTGTCTACTCATTTATACTTTAACTTGTTCCTTTTCATTGTTTAATTCCATAATGGTTTGTGTTTCATCATCATTATTACATCAGTTTTTGACCAATCAGCAGATGTTTTGAGGATTTTAACCCTTAGACCCCTGACCTATTTTGGCCGTTTTTTGGTACTTTTGATATTTGTCTCTATATACCACATTAGAAATGATTTAACATACCCATGCTTGGTCAGCTATATGAAGAGATAGTTGTTATTTCAATATTAAAAAAACTATATTGACATATTGGGGCAAAATGGACACACACAGTCAAATTCAGAAATGGAAAAATTGTATTTTATTGCACATAAAAACCAAAAAACTTGCTCATCGAATTGATTTTGAACTCCAAAAAAGTTTGTCATAGGCTTCTAACATAATTATATACAGTTTGTGTCACTTGTGCCACTCTTCAAAGGAGTTTTTCAACATAAGAAGACATTGATGTAAAATGCACGAATCGCGAGACGTGTTCGAATCACGTGAATAAATGTGTCACAGCTCCAAATTAATATTTGTTACGCATGGTTTAAAAACGTCATGTGATCATAGCGCTGTAAGGGTTAAAGACCTTTTCTAGTTAAATGCCTTGAGACCCAGAAAACAAACTACTTTTTGATTCCACCAATCACGGTTGCTGTTTCGTTTCGCCGCAGGTCAGGTGACGTCGTGGTCCAGGTCATCCAAGAATATGGGCACCAGCAGCACGTGGGTCCACCACCAGCACAAGAAACCATCAGAGGTGAGTCGGTCTGGCGATTTGTTGCTTGATCTAAACTCGTAGGTTGATCTGACGTCCCTCCTGGACGTCCTGACGACGAACCACCGCTGGTCCTCTGTCCTCTAAATAGAGCCGTCTCCGTCACTGCAGCTCAATCAGCCAGGATTATGGTCATGATGAGCAATCCCAAGAGGTCTCAAAATGATCACCCTGAGGGAGAAACTGGCACAAACCAGTTGGAAAATGGTGCATTAGAGCAGTTGCGGCCGCGCTTTTGCCCGCCACAATCACACGTTCCTCCCACTCCGTCAAGTGAAGTGGGTTCAGGTCTGTTTCAGGAGATCTGCTCTCTGTTTGGGGAGTTTAACTGCAAGAAAAATAAATGATAAATCATCTGTTTAGAGTGATTTAAAAGAAGAAGAGGAGGAAAAATTACTGATGGTGTTTGTCTGGTAAAACACTTCAAACCAAAAAAAACAGGAAACGCGATCGTTCACCAGCCAACAGATTTCTCTCACCCTGACTGTAAAAAATATTTAAATTTAGAGGAGAAACGTGTTTTTTTTTGTTTTTTTTAATCACTAAAGGAGAAAAAAAAGTGGCATCCGCGCTCAGAACCACCCTGAAGTCATCAGCAGAGCATCTGTCATTCCTGTACATTTTGAAGCGTCCTCCCCCAGCTCCATCCGGCTAAACCACAGGCTGCTGGGAGCTCCTGTCAGCAATCAGTCTGCCAGTAATTACTACCGTCGCTCCGACCCGGACCTTTTGCTGCCGGGCCGGGGCCCACGTTCCCTTTCGTGCCTCCTCCTCCTCCTCCCTGCCTCGCTCCGGGGGCACGGCGCTCTCCTGGAGAACATCATATTTAGTCGTCGTGTCTCGTCTTTTCTGTCGGCAGCGGCGAATGATGGGGGAAAGGTTGAACAAAGAGAAAGGGGACGAGGTCGTTCCCCCCCTCCAAACTCCTTATTGCACATGTAAAAGTGAAGTTTTATAGAATTTCTTTGTTGTTATTAAGAGAATTATTGATCCTGCAGATTCTGATGGATATCTGAGATTATCATGTAGAACATTCTATGTGTTCTACCTGCTTTTAATCCATTCTCCTTTAGAAAACTGCAAATAAAGATTGTTCTTCAGCTCCATCACCAGGGTTCTTCAGAACTGATCGAGATGCCGGTGATTCCTGTCTGAGCTGTTTTACCTCTTTCTGACCGTTTTAAGAAGCTCTGAGGTGCAAAGTTTAGAGGACCGTGGTGGTGACAGCCGTGACAGACGGATTAGAGACAGTTGTGCTGAACAGAAGACAGGAAGTGGAGCTGGAGGTGGAGGGAATGAAGATGTTGAGGTTCTCTAGGGGTGACCAGGTTGGATCAGAAATGAGGATCAGCCAAGGTGAGATGTTCTGGAGACAAAGTTAGAGAGAGCAGACTCTGATGGTTTGGACACCACCAGAGGAGAGATGCTGAAAGGGTGATGAGGATGGAGACCAAGGAGAAGGTGGATGATGTGGTGAGGAAGACGTGAGGACGGTTGGTGTTAGAGAGGAGGAGGAAGGAGATAGGCTGACATGGAAGAGGGTGACACACTGTGGAGACCCCTAACAGAGGAGCAGGAGGAGGTCTTGTTGGGTGCACCCATTGAAAGCAGCATCGGTGGAACTGAGTCAGCGTGGTGGTGGTGGTGGGGGGGGGACTCCACGACAGTAGAGAAAACCCCCCGCTGTCCCCCAGGGGATGGAGAGATACTTCAAACGCAGGCAGATGACACACATTAGTCAGAGGTTGCTTGACACACTCCGTTGTAACTAAAACATGGACACACACACACACACTCTTTACTGAGGCTTGTGGTCTGTGTTTCCACGTGGGCGCGTACAGGAAGTGTTCTGATGTGTGTCGTCGTGTTTCTTCTGTGTTCCTCATCGTCTCATGACGGGAAGCAGCAGCAGATCAGTACAGAAAGTAACAGCGCTGATCTCAGCGGGACGCTTTCCCTTCTTTAAACACGTAGACGATCCGTCAGTATCAAGATGTTAACACATCAAAACAAACCAGGCTATGTGCTTTAATACAGTCACATTATCAAAATCAAGGCCCAGGGGCCAAATGTGGCCCGTGAGAGCATAAAAAGTGTCTAAAAATACATAATATGACAAAAAGTTATCTGACCAAAAACTACATTTCCCACAATGCAGTAATTCAGCCTATTTTAACTCTGATCCTTGATTGATGGAGTTCTGTGGGTTTAATAACCTGACAGGTTAAAAGGATTTATGTTGGAACAGAGAAACAAACAAACATGTTTTTTCTTTACAACTGTAATGTTTGTAACATGAATAAATAATGAATTCAGTTATTAATGAGTAGTTACATTTATGTTACATTACACTGAGTTACATTTAGTTACATTTATTAGTTACATCTGGCCCTTTGAGGACAGCTTTATGCTGATGTGGCCCTCAGTGACCCCTAAATTATTGATGTCACATAATAATTTCCATCATGTACTTCATGACAAACCACATGAGTTCGGACAGACGTGTGTTCACCCTACAGCCTGACTGATGCACGGGGGGCGTAGACGGTCGTCACCGTGGAAACGGACGGTGGGTTTCAGTCATCAGAGGCGTCCTGAGCTGAAAACACGTGGAGGCGTGTAACGAAACAGCAGCCGACTGACGGGAACACGTCGAGGACGGCTGCCCTCATTACGGCCTCACGAGCAGTCGTGTTCTCACGTTAGGATGAAGCTGATTGGATGAAGTCAAGTTAACCACCGACCAGCAGTCCTTCAACAGTCACTGGTTTAGACCTCTGACAGCAGACACCTGTTAATGGACTGGTTATGTGTGTGTGTGTGTGGGGGTGTGGGTGTGAGTGTGTGTGTGTGTGTGTGTGTGTGTGGGTGTGTGTGTACTAGAAGACAGCTGCAGCAGCTCATTAGCATCTGGTAGAAACAGCTGTGAGAGTCTGTGGCACACAGATGCACACATACACACATATACATGTACACACACACACACACACACACACACACACACACACACACACACACACACACACACACACACACACCTGTAGCTGCTAGATTTCTTGCAAGATTCTCAAAAATCCTCCAAAACACAACAATTGATGGTGAAAGCTGAGGGGTGAGAAATGAAATGTGAGACGTGTGAATGTGGAAACAGTGACAGGTTGATAAAATGAGACACAAGTGATGGGTGAGGATGATGGAATGATGAAGAGGAGGAACTGAGGGGACTCTAGTGAGGAGTTGGAGCGATGAGAGCAGAGATGGAGGAGCAGATGACGATGGAATCAACAGACGTTTCACAGAAAATAGAAGTTTTAACTTTCACCTCAGCGGAATCGAACAAACGCGTCTCACGAGCGTCTTGAATGTCTGGCCTCCAGTCGATGCTTTTAAATTGTCGTTCGTCGGTCTCTCTGGGTGCTGTTGGTTGTTGACACATAAACAGTGTTGGCCAGTGAACCTCCTGGGAAAACACAACCAGTAATCAGATGGTGTGTGTGTGTGTGTGTGTGTTTTGTCTGGGAAGGGAAGTGAATATTTATGCTCTCATGAACGTTTGTTTGTGTTTGCATGAATCATTTGTCTTCTTCATGAGTGTCTTTCCATCGAGCCGTTACCAGTGTCTGTGTGTGTGTGTGTGTGTGTGTGTGTGTGTGTGTGTGTGTGTGTGTGTGTGTGTGTGTGTGTGAGTGTGTGTGTGTGTTTGTTGTCTTCTTTTCGAGGGTAAAATTGTCCGTATTTCCATTTCCAGTCACGTGAGATGACTTCTTGGCAAAACATGAGAGGCTGGAAAGGAAACTTACAGATTGAGAAACGAAGATGAGAAACAAATATAGCATGAGAAATAAAGATTGGGGGGGGTGGGGGTGGATGTTGTGAGAACAATCAGGATGGTAATGATCAGAACCAGCAAACTTTGTGCAGAAAAATAGTGTGCATCTCTGGTAGGCGGTGAATTACACCTGTAGGAGTGGAGAGGACATAAACCAGGAAGTTGAAATTAGTTTGTCTAAGAAAATGCAAAAAAGACAGGAAACGTGAAGGTTTGCAGGCTTTTGATTGGACAGTTTTGACATCATCAGGACCGATGATAAGATTCTGTGTTCTGAAGTTTATGCACCCCTTTAATTTGTGACCGTTGATGGGGAACAGGACAAGGCTGAAGGTTTCTTTGTTATAATTCAGCACTCGTCACCATGTTACAGACTTCTAATGGACAAAGTGAGAGCAGAGGCCACAGACGCAGAACTTTTAACTGAGTTTCACCTGCTGACCACAGAAAAAGTCCAATTTATATAAAATTAATACCCACACACACACATATAAATATAAATATATAAATATATATATATGTTAAAGTTCTGTATGTACACACACACATACTCAAGTTAAGTCTGCATGAATAATTGAATAAGTTACCTTTATAATTAAAATATTCATTCGAGTCTATTGGCTGATAAAAATATGTTTTTTTATAATTTAGATCATTTGAGACTTTTTTTTTTACGAGACTGGAACAGATTATAATGATTTTAGTTATTTTAAATGGTCAAATGTTCTTTAACTTTGATCTATTATACTGTATGTGATTCTCTGAATGAACTTCCGTCTATATAGAGCAATTGTAAGAACGCTTCCTGTTCCTGCTTTGCAGGAAATGGTCAGACGTTGTGTGTCTCCTGCTTTCTTTTCACCTCATTTTTTACATATTCAGCTCTAAAAGTCCATGGTTGTTATGAAAAGTCATTTTTATGATGGTTTTATCTTATGCAGAAGTGGAAAAGACTGATTGATATTAGGGATCACTTGTTCCATGAATTGACTGAAGACCTCTTAGCGTTGGAGTGGCTGTTAAGAGGGACATTCAAATAGCGCTCATATGGTCGAAATATTTATTTAGTCTTTTATGCAGATCCAGATTGGTTGAGTTCAGTAAAAAAATATATTAGCAAACATCCCTAACGTGAGGGATGTCATGTTCCTGGACCTCCATGAGGAGATATGTCTCCGTCTGAGTCTGTTATGGTGTTCTGCTGAGCTGCTTCCATTTAATCAACTTGGTTTTTCCATATCAGTAAATTGTGCTACTTAAAAGCACGACAAGCGGCTGGAGCTGCAGACGAGGAGCGTCATTAATCATGGAGCGGGTTGGTTTGTTTTCAGCCACAGATCCACAGAACTAGGTCACATCTCACCCAAACTTCCTCTGCCTGAGAACACCACGGGAAAAGTGAGATCTGCATCAGTGCGTGTGTGTCTGTGTGTAGTGGGTTATTACTGTAGTACAAGTATACAGTATAATTTGTGAGAATAACGGATCAGTCAGATTCCGAGATGTTTCAGAATGCTAATACAAGAATATTTGTAAATGTGTAGACACACGTATATACACCTCTATCTCTGTTTCTGTCCTTCACATGTGATTTTTTTCACAATTGCTTCTCGTAATGCCTTCGACTGTGGACGTTGTTCTCTCCACCTGCCAGCGTCTCTTGTTCTTGTTATCCAATCAGTTACAGGATAAATCCTCTACAACAGCGTGGGAAATCTTTTTGACAGGAGGGCCACGCAGGGTTCTAAAATGCGACAGGAGGGCCAGCTGAGGAGCAGATGGATGGAGTGTTTATTTGTAATAATGAAAATGACATGTAAAAACCATTCTTTAAATGGTTTTGGCATTCAATGGTAGAAAATATACATTTGGAAGACTTATTAAATAACTGCATTTATTCCATAACGCATTAACCGTTTTTTGCGGTGAATGCGTTCCAGGACCCACACGCGAATAACGAATTCCGCGATAGAGCGACAAACTATTTATCTTATTATTTACATGAAATTTAAACGTTTATGAACCCTCCCCATACTGATATTAAACCACCATCTATCTGTATTACCTTTTCCCGCAATCTGACAGACTGTTTAAAGCACTTTTGTGTCTCACGGAAGTCCGAGACTCACGGAACGCAGTGCACTTCCTGATGCCGTCATCTCAGTTGGTGATCGTCTGCATAGAGGAACATCGTGGTTTCTTGATGGAGATGCTTCTGTCTTGGACCCGTTCCTTTAGTGTGTGTGTGTGTGTGTGTGTGTGCGTGAGCGTGAGCGTGGAGATGAATGGAGGGCAGCTTTAAGCTCACTGTAGGCCAAGAATCACATCTGTTCAGATGAGGAGAACAGTCAGTCACATCCTTATTGAAGAGGGAACAAAGCTTAATTGCGTGACCTTTGAGCGAGGCGTTGGCAATCAGCCTGCCCTTGGCGTTGAAGGGGGAGCAGCGGCGCTCCACGCATCATTCAGGCCAGAGGCTTCTGATGAAGGAGCGAGGCGTTCAGAGTAATCTCTAAAGGACTTGTTCGCTGTCTCGTCTTACACTAATGAGGAGCATAAATTGTAGGCTGAGTGGCTTTTCAGAGCTTCGACAGTAAGTTTTTAGCTAATAGCGGCGGATGTAGCGTCTCAGATGTGAGACAGGAGAGAGAGGCTGAGAGGAAACCCTTTTCACATCCCCATCAAATCCTTTGTGTTCTTTAAAAAAAAAAGTGTCAAGTAAGTGTGTGAAGGCAGCTGATGGGAGCGATTCAGTCGGAGATGCGTCTGCACAATGACGCTGACTCGACTGTTGCTTCAGTTGGGGCTGAAAGGGGTTTTTTGGGTCCGTGCTCTTTGCCCCGCATGGGGGCCGCTTCTGCAGAGCATTCTGTTTATTGTGTTAGAATTACACCTCAGATGCTTAGATGTGAGAAAAAAAAATACATCACATCTGGGTTGTCAAAGAGTTTTACTTTAATGTGTTTTAACCCTTTAAAGCCTTAACCATCAGAAAAATCATATTTTTTATAAAATGCGATCTAATTGAACCTTCTAACAAATTTGTCACAAAAAAAACAAACACATTTTGTATGTATGAGCTTTAATTTGTGTAATTATGGCTAAATACAGAATGGAAAATGCAAATGCATGTGAATATATAATCAACTTTATGATGAAGAAGTCTCAAAATCCTAAAAGAGAGTTTCAAATATCATACTTTTGGCTTTTCAGGAATAAAGAGGCTGCAAGTGCAACATGACTTAGTTATTTATTGTTTGTTCATGTTTTATATAAATCTTATTGAATGTTTGATCAGTTATTCTAGGTATTTCCCTGGGTAACATCCAATCTGAGATCCAGTCGGATTTATTCTGACATGAACTCTTACCATCTCCCACACCATCCTACACTTTCCATTCATTCCATTCATTCATCATTCAGACACTCGTAATCCTCATCCAGCTGGGATTGGCCGGAGCCAATCCCAGCTGGTTGCGGGTGAGAAGCGGGGTACACCCTGGACAATTTGCCAGTTAATGGTAGGGTCACATGTAGATGGAGGCCCGTTTGAGGCCGTCCTGAGGAGCTGATCACACTGATCACACACTGCGGGGGCTCTGACGGCGCCAGGAGATGACACAAAATGTATTTGGGACAGACAGACTAGTAATTAGCACATGACAAACTGAATGGGGCATGGCGCATAATGGAGCGTGCCTTCTCATGCTGTTACTATAGTTACTGTCGCCGGCGGTGGCTCACTCCCCCGGCGAGGGGCCGACAGAAGAGATGAAGGTTCTGAAATGTTCCTGTGGTTCACCCCCCCCCCCACAAGCTGCTCAGTGAACTTATCTGACAGCGAAGACGTGACCCAACGCCCGTTCTTTAGCACAGGGAGCTAACGGCTAATGAAGCCAATAGTTTTCAGCTTTACTTCAAATCTTTATCTTCCAATCAAGCAAACTCACATAATCATTTATTTCCTCAAAATGTAATAGTGTTCTCATTTGGTTAACAGCATCTATAGATGATCATAAATAAGATCATCATGTTGTTTGATGATATTCTCCATTAAGAGCTGAAGGCTAAACGAGGCTCCTTTATGGCCCGTCTTCAACATTCCAACCTTTTTTCCTTCTGGCAGTGAATTAATGCAGCATATTAACCTAAAAATGAACAATTCCTTCAAGGAAACAGGTATGATGAGAGGAAGTGATGTAGCTAAAATTAGCCTCCTAACTCATGGCAGAGTTAACATCTGCTATGAGGTCCTGAGAGCAGGTAATGAGGATGTCCTTTCCTGTCCTTCCCTTCCCTTTTATTTCCTTTCCTTTCCCTTTTATTTCCTTTGCTCTATCTGCTGTGCACATTTGCAGATAAGAATTAAATTAAGTGTAAGAACTGAATAAGCATGAAACATTCAGTTTGGTTGATTACATTAATATACATGAGAAAAATAAGCATATTGTTGAGATTCCCAAGGACAACACACACACAAATTGTGCATTGATTGTGTTTTGTTTTTCCTACTGAAGTTTTTATTTGTGTCTGTGTGTGTGTGTGTGTGTGTGTGTGTGTGTGTGTGTGTGTGTGTGTGTGTGTGTGTGTGTGTGTGTGTGTGTGTGTGTGTTTGCTGTCGGAGGCGATGCTTCGCTGTGTCTTCATTTGTCTTCATCTCTTCAGGGAGTGACGGTTGTCTTCTTCAGATGAGGCGTTCTGTTGTGGGACGGCCAAACCTCTCGCTCCCGTTTCAGCCGGGTTTCAGTGGTTTTTGGTCAGCTTCCAGAATGTTTCGGGCTCAGATGTGTCACCGTTCCTGTCAGATCTTTTAAGCGCGACAAATCTTTCCATCACTGCTCTGACAGTCTGAGCTGGCGACTGGGAAAACTGGGATGCTGGGAAACCAGCAGCTGTGAGCTGTCAGGACTTCAGCGGTGTATTTGGTACAGATTGTGATATAAAGAATTTCTTGAATTCTAAAATTTTATATTATATTTAACAATTTATATATATAGAATAAAAGTTGTAAAAATAATGTATAATATAATAATATATATTTAGATAAATTATATATATATATATAATATATTATTTTATTTATTTTTACAATTTTTATTATATATATATATATACAGTATATATATACAGTATATATAAGCACCTCTGCTACAAAATTAAAATAAATTCTATGTGTGTGTGTGTGTGTGTGTGTGTGTGTGTGTATGTACATATATATATAAAACTTTATTTATTTTGCGGTACCATTGTTCAGGTAATCGACTCCACTGGGAGGATTTTACCTTTCACTCCTCCTCCTGATGGATTCTAGAGATGAGACTCCTGTTGCCATGGTGTCTGTTATATAACTTTATTTCAACATGACCTGATGGTGAGGCTTACATGGTGACCCTCATGGTGACCAGCAGCCGCTGATGGCCGGAACTCACTGATATATTCCATGCATCTGCATTTTGAATGCAAAAAAATTCCAGATTTAGAAGAAATTATACAAATGAAAGCTCATACATACAAATTTATGTAAAAAATGTTTTTGATAATTGCCAGAATTTTCCATTGAGACATTATTTTCCAAAAGTTTTTTTTTTTTTTAAATGATTTAACAGTTCAGGCTTTAAAAGGTAAAACACACTGATTGTTTTAGAATCTTATAAAGCAGTTTGTGTTGTGTCACCTGACCTTTGAGAGCTCTTTCTGTTCCTGGACCCCAAGGAATCAGCAGCAACACTGCATTAACAGAGTAATAATGAGGTGTAAAGGCTGGGTCACTATATCCATAGAGCCATGTGTGTATATACACACTGTCAGCATTTTTATTTTTTCTGATTGATCATGTAACATAAAATCTGTGTGTTCCCTTCATGTTTTGTCGGTGATTTATGTCTATGTGTAGTTCTTCTGTAGTGTCAGCGTTTTTTTTGTGTGTGCATCACAAATACTATGAACTACTCTGTGTATTCCAGTAGTGTTAGCAGTGATGTGAGCGGCGGCAGCAGTGACTGTATTGACAGTGGTAACAGCAGCAGTAGCCTTGAGCAGGAGCAGTGTTTTCACACTGTGGTGTGAGGATTAACAGCAGAGCTAACAGTGTTAGAGGTGAAAGAAGCACCTCTGCCACATTTAATTACAGCGTCACGTGTGTGTGAGGCTTGTGTTTGAGCGTTTGTTGTTGTCATTGCTGTGTTATATGTAACAAGTCATCATGTTGTCTGACAAACGTTTTACTAGTTTGTTTAATAGGTTAGCTCCCTGAATGTAAAGTAATACAATATATTACAATGTAATAATGATAATAATAATCATAATAACAATGATAATGGTGATAATAATAATAATAAAATACAGTAATAATAATTATAATAACAATAGTAATACAAATAACAATAATAATAGTAATAATAATAATAATAATAATAAAGGACATCCCAGTGCAGTAATAATTAACGGCCGTCCTCTGTCAATGCAATAATGATCGTAATAATAATAATTATAATAATGATAATGAAAATGATGATGATAATAACAATAATAATAACAATAATAATGATAATAATACACAAAATCCCAGTGCAGTAATAATTAATGGCCGTCCTCTGTCTACGGTCTCACGCAGTCCCATTGCTCAACATAGCCTACTGACCTACTGACTGACTGACTTACTGTGTGTGTGTGTGTGTGTGTGTGTGTGTGTGTGTGTGTGTGTGTGTGTGTGTGTGTGTGTGTGTGTGTGTGTGTGTGTGTGTTGGCTGGTCTAGTTTTCTGCTCTCACACTGGTCTTCAGTTCTCCATGGAGCCGGGTCTTTGCAGCTGAGTCCAGTTGTGCTGACAGGTCATCAATCACTCTGCCTCCATTGCTGATTGATCGGAACCTCGTGATGTAAAAACCGGATCAAAAACAATAAACTTGAGTGATTGAAATGCAAAGTGAGTTGTTTGCAGCGTGACACGTCTGTCAGCTGTAGAGACCTGCTGACCACATCTCTGACAGCTGTCTGGATCCAAACTGGGAGAGCTGAGGTCCACTCTGATTTCAGTGATATCTGTCAGTAATATCTCTTTTTCTTCATTAACTTTAGATTGTTTTTTATGCAAGAAAGAACTCACTTGCAAGAAAATAGCGGAGATCCAAAAATAATGTCGATTTCAGGGTTTGAAATTTAAGTGGAAAAATTGTGAATATTTTTACTGAATGGACGTGCATTTAAAGTTTGCGTCCCAGAGACACGAGGACGCACGCAAACGAGAACACTGTATATTTCACCCCAGCATAACATTTTCAAATCATTTGTCTTTCACCGTTTTGCAGGGGAAAAAAAAATACAAACAAACTGGAGCACAGAAAAGTCTGACAGCATCCGAATGAAGAGACAATAAGGATGACGTGAATTAATCGCTCACCAAAGGGGTTTTGTCTATTGCGTCTCAAACAAACTGTGTCGTTCTCTCTCTCTCTCGTCTGATGGAGAAGTGTGTGTGTGTGTGTGCACTTGGCGTTTCCAATCGCAAATTACGATTTATCAAATTTGGTAAGCTGAGTGGAAAATTCCCAAAATTCAATCACATGTCCCCAGAAAAAAGATATTGAGGTTAATCAATGTGGAAAATCTTTTCCAGCATGATGAGATGAGATAAACTGAAGAAAAAGAAACAACGGTTTTTGAAGGATTGCAGCTTGTAGTAATGTCTGCTTGAGGCTCATTGGACTCTCTCCCCCGCCTCCCCACCAGAATTTAACTGTCTCTCACAAACATAACTCTTCATTAGAAGCTCCTTTATAATGCAGCCAAAATGCATTTTCTTTGTGTTCGCATGAAATACAGCCGACATCCACCGACTGCACAAAATAAGTTACTCAAATCTAATCAGCTCTTGCAAAACTATTTTCCCATTTTTCTTACCCGATGTTATTTCTGACCCTGAACGCTGAAGGAAAAAAATGAATAAAAAGATATTAAAAAATATACAAAAAATATTAAATAAAAAAAATATTTAAAAAATATTAAAAAAATATATAAAAAATATAAGAAAATATAAAACAATATCTCATCTGCATTTCATGTTTTGTGTTCATGTCTTTCTATCAGTTTTGGCGACAGTAATGTTGGACCTCTCATTTTTTGATGAAGATCCTTCCTCTTCTCTCTGCCCATCCATAACTCTCAGCTGCCCTAAAGGAGTAAAATGACGAAGAGGATTAGAGTGGGAAGAAGATGTGCTAAAGAGAGATAGGGGGGGCGAGAAACAAGGCAGAGCATAAAACTGCAGGAGCTTGTAATCGTGTTTCCTAGACATTAATTAGCTGAAGTCATTTCTCTACAAACACACAGCAGTAAAACCGATGGAGCTCCACTGAGATCCCCGTTCCTCCCTTCCCTTATCTACTCTCTGCTCTTATTTATTCTCTCCTTTATTCCCCTTTTTCCCTCTCTCTTAACTCACTGAATAGGAATAGGAAGCAAAAAACGGAAGGAGAGGAAGAAAAACAGAGTGAAATGAATCCTCCTTCTTTTCTGTTTTGCTGCCACTTCAGGAGATGGCACACACACACACACACACACACACACACACACACACACACACACACACACACACACACACACACACACACACACACACACACACACACTCGTCTGTCCTTGTCTTTTATCTCTTCATTTACATTAATTTCAGCCTCTTTCTTCTCGTTCTTCTTGATTTATCTCCTCGTTCTCCTTTTTAACCTCCATCCTCCCCACTTAGATAAAGATCATCCTCCTCTTTCTCGTCTTGTTCCATCCTCCTACATCACCATCACGTCCCTCTCCTGCTTCCATCAACTCTCCTGTCTTTTCTGTTTTTCAGTCAAGCCAAACAGTTTTTCTCTTATTCTGATTCGTCCCAGATTCGATCGTTCGTTGTTTCCGATCGGTTATCAATTAACTATTATGATCTTAAAGTTTGGAGAGAAATTTTCAGATTTCAGGAAAATATCTTTGGGAACAAAAACAGTTTCAGTTCTTAAGTTTAGATTTAATGTAACTTTAATGTATGACACATTAACATATACTGTATATATATATATCCTTCCATTGTTCTTCATCTCGTTACGTCTCTCCTCCCGGTTCTTTCTTGTAACGGTTCTTTTGTCTCCCCCATCCAGCGATGCACCTCCTATTTCTCACTTATCACCATTATTTTTCCTCCAAATACTTTTTTGTTGTTTGTGTCTCTTGTGCGAAAATAAAGAAGTTAAAAAAACACGTTTTGCTGCTGCCTGGGGGTGGGGGGGTGGTGATTTAGGAAAAATACAGCAGGGAGGATGAGGCTTAAATGAACGATAAGGTGTGCAGTAAACAGGTTTGGTTGGTTTTGAGTGGAATGAGGCGACCCCCACCTGATCGCTGGACCCTGTTGATGAGGGATTAATGGTTTGGGAGACGCTGATGCCAATTCAGTCTCTTAATGTTACAACCCAGTTTTAAATGTTTTATCTCCGATAAATAAATACGAGCCACAGATTGAGAGGATGATGATGCTGTTTGCTGTCTGTCTGGACCTGGATGCTTTGGCTTGAATTCATTATTAGGATTATTATAAGCATTGGATTCATTTGAAAAAAACAACATCTGTCCAGGTCTTTAAAACTATAAATGTTCTGTTATTTTTGTGCGTCTGAAACCAAACTCCACACATCTGCAGAGTTTACCTGCTCTTCCGTTCTCGAGTCATCCATCATGCTTTGATCACGCCTTCGTTTGCCGTGAACACGGACTGATGACATGTGAACACGATGACAAACTTGAACAGAATATTTTTCTAGGACAGTTCAAGAGCCCATGCGTTGGGGAAAATTAAATTCACCAACCCCAACAAGATAATATTCATCTGTGAGAAGCTCTAAATATGGACTTTAATTTATTTCTCATTATTTTAGATGTAAGGCTGTTGTGTTTCATTAAGAGCTAATAATGATATTATCAATACTCCCTGCATTTAAATGACGATAACGTTTCCTGTCCAGGTGAATACTAAAGAGAATCACGTTGAGCCCCTGATTGATGCTCAGATCAGACACATGTAGACTGATATGATACGTCTGACTAGAATGGAGATGACAGGGAAATTTTGTGTTGGATGAAATGCAATTTTCAGTATTGATGAAATGTTTCCCCCCCCACAGTGACTTCCTGATATTTAACAGGTCTTTTCTCCCTCTCTTTTGCGATTCAGGTATTCCGTACCGACTTCATCACGGCCATGAAGCTGCCGGACTCGGCTCAGCTCGGCCCGGACGATTTCTACGTGTTGTCAGACCCGTGGAGACAAGAGTGGGAGAAGGGGGTCCAGGTCCCGGCCAGCCTGGAAGCCATACCGGAGCCCGTGGTCAGGTGGGACCATTTCACAATTGTTTTTGCATTTTATTTGATTTCTGTAGCTCATCTCTGCCCCCCACCATTCTGTTTTGACCCCCCACTCTCAAAGCTCTCGCACACACTGACATGGTTTCACCATCTAAACATCCTGGCAGCGTTCCCGGGCGCTCAGAGGTCTGGGAACAGACGCGCGTGTGATTTCTGGTGATGATCCGGAATATTGTTAACACACTTTAAAAAAAAATTAACGTTACATTACGACTTACATTAAAATCAAATTCACAGAAGTCATTGTTAAAATGTGATAAATGTGTGTGAGAGGAAAAGGTTTCACACATGGAGCAGATTCTGGAAAGCTTCAGGAAATAGTTGCAATAAAAAAAAGTGTGGGAATGGTGTTTTAGCACACCTGTTAGCATTATATCTCCGTTAGCACATGCAGAAAGATGCACCCCCAACTTCCTGCTGTCACCCCCCCCCCTCCCACCACTAACCCCTCTATTTTGAGGAGCAGGTTTGCATGTGTGTAACGTGAAACACAAAAACACACACACGAGCAAGCTGGTAGGCAGATGGATGCAGGCATGCATCTTATAGAGTGTGTTAGCCTGCCCCCCCCCACGCCATGCCACCCACCCCCCAACCCTAGATCCAGTACTACTGCAGCTGCTTCACATACTCATGTGGTTTGCTGGCATAGTCGGAACTAATGAAAATGCTCAGACTGGCTGGTAATGCCTGTAAGACATTTCTGTCATAGTGGGAGGCCACACACACACACACACACACACACACACACACACACACACACACACACACACACACACACACACACACACGTTTTCCATGGGACGAAGACAGTTTCTCTTGTCATGTGAAATCTGATCAAATGTTCTGCGTCCATTAAACAGGTTTCACCAGAAACAGGAATGAATGAAAGCCGACAGCAATACGTTTTTTTTTTTTGGGGGGGGGGGGTTGTCACAGCTGTGATGAACATTTCTCTTCACTTTTGTCAGAGAGTCGATATAAGAAACCGGGAGTGCGAGTTCAAATGCATTACATGGCATCTTTGTGTGCATCCATTTGAAGATAAATGAGCGTTTGATTGATGGTAGAGGATCGGAACCTACGGGAGGTCGGATCGTTTTCCCCATGTGTGTAAAACACCAACCGTTACAACATGTGCAGTTCAATAAGGACAGAATGAGACCCAGAGTCTCAAAGGGTCATAAATAATAGAGTTCAGATGCTTTATGAAGCTTCTTTATGATGCCAAGAGGTAAAAGAGGAAACTTGTCGACTTAATGGCATCAATAAAGTTTGATTTAAATATGTAAGAACACTGCTCTGATGTGTTAATGTCATGCAGTATCCTACTGTAAGCAGCAAAGCATCATGGGATGGTAAAAGGAAAGTTGCGGGGACTTGAACTGACAATGAAACAGACACTAAAAGTTTCATTGATGTGTGAAAGTAATGATTATTGATTAGTACGTGCAGAATCTACAAGAACACGGCAGTAATTTGGTTAACATAATTTGATTCTAAGTTACAATAAGAACCATTCATCTGTTCAGTGGTCTAATGGGTTAATGTCCCACCGCACACACACACTCAGCTAACAGATGAAGGGAGCCTGAAGGCGAGTAGATAGACGAGCAGATTGGGGAGGAAGAGTATTCACTAGGATGGATAAGGGCAGATGATTGAATGAGGCCTTATGTATTATCTGATGTGGGATAAAGGGACAGTGATATTCAGTGATGCTGAAATGAGTGACGATGACGACGGATGGAAGATAGAGGAAAAGAAGGGTGAATGTGAACAATGGTTAGTTTGCCTTTCTTTGGTATCTCTTCCTCTTTCTTGTTTTATTCGTCCTGTTCTAGAAATGAGCTTAAGGAGGAAATACATCCAAGATTATTTCTTTCTTTCGGTCTCTACGTTAAGCTTGAATCAGACACATTTAACTAACGGATCTCAGTTTAGAAGGTCTCTGGTCTTCTTGCTTTTCATCATGTTTGTTTTGCTTTAAAAAGTCTGAGTAAAGAGGTTTGATTAAGTAAAACTAAGTGTTTTCAGAAAAGAATTGCTCCGAGGCCTTTATTTTATGTAGAGTAACAAATACAGTCTCACATATTACCACTGCTATCTTAGCACAAAGCCGCCTCAGTGCACTCGGCCTTCATTTGGCCCGGCGGCCTTGTTTTCTTTGTGGGGTGGGGGGGTCCAGAGCGGACTCTATCCGATGACATTTCCAACCACCGAACTGATTCGTAGGAAAATCTTTTAAAGTAGTGGAGAACGATCTTCGGATTCAACACGGTGACTATTGTTGGAGTCGGTTTCCATTCAGAATCGATTGAAAGGATGAAGAGGCTGTTTTCAGTCCTGTGCTGAAGCATCAGCTGGTGTCCTTAGTCCACTGAAATATAACCGCTATAACCAGCACATGAATTCAATGGTCTGCAGCCTCTGTATTTGAAAAGTTAACCGTTTGACTTGAAGCACGTTCAACATCCAGCTTTCTGTCTGAGGACCACAAAAGGTCTAATGAGTACAGGTAGTCCTCAACATACAAACACGATTGGTTCTGAGAGGTTGTTCATAAGTTGAATTGTTCGTAAGTTGTTATTTATTAAATTTCAATCTCTAATCACCATTTGAGGTCATTTAGAAGTATTATTCCCTGAGAATGACCAGAAACAATAATAGGACATAAAAACAACACATAATAAAATAAAATACAGCTACAGGTCGTTTCGAGTTTTGTCATTTTCAAGTATGAATAAATAATAAATAAATCCTTTAATAATCCCCGTAGGGAAATTACTTTGTTTATCATTGGCTGAAAAGAAGTTTGTTATTTTACTCGACTTTGGACTCTTAAAATCATTACAAAGCAGTTATTGCCATATAAGCAGAGGAGAAGGAATGAATGGCAACATTTTAAACCCTGACCCATAGTGGAAGCCAGTCTGAGGGTACTATGGGAATGGTGTGATCCCATCTCTTGGTCCTGGTATCTGAGATCTAGAGATTCTGGAGTCATTCAATACTTTTAAGCAAAAGCATCTGTGTTTTTTTAAAGAAAAATGGGTTTTATTATTGAAGCCGTAGAAGAGGTCAGAATTTGTTTGTCATGTGCTCTGAGGAAATAATTTGATTTCAGTTTTGTCTGAGTTTAAAGAAAGTCTTTAGACATTCAGTTTCAGACTTTAGCAAGGCAGTCCTTTAGAGTGGTGGTCCCCAAACCCCGGGTCTTGGACCGGTACCGGGTCACACAGAAAGAATCCCAAGCTAGAAAACCAACAAAAGACAAACATTTACGCAATATTAGTGAATAAATAAATTGGAGTCATGTGTATTATTATATTTAGAAAAAAAAACCGTTTATATTCTTGTCATATAATATTATTTTGTTGTATTTTTCTGTCTACCTTAAATGCAGGTCCATGAAAACATAATATGACGTTAAAAAGGAAATGAATAATGTAATGTGTCCAAGAAAATAGTATTGGTCCAGAAACTGCCCTTTGTGGCACGCCATACTCAAGGAGAAGTGAATTATGTTATAAGTACCTCCAGCCGCTTGTACGTCTGTATCTAATGATTAAAATACAACCCAGTCTCTGACTCACACCAATCAATATGAAGTCTTCATTTGTCTGAGGTTAAATGATGATGCTTTGAATGCTCAGTGGACTTTATGCTGCTTTCACTCATATTTATAGATTTTGTTTGCTAAAAATCAACAGTGACTTCAGCATGAATGGAATGTCTAAAAGTCTAATTTGCGGTAGTTTCCTTTCCTTTGTCTCAATTTCGTTCTTTTTTTATCAGTTTCCTCCTGCTATCTGTTTAAAGATGTTTTCATCTCTATATCTCTTTTTCTCTTGCTTCCCTCCTTTTATTCCAACCATCCCCTTATAATTTTTTGCTGTAGATGAACCTCAGGCGCAGACACATTGGGTTTTTTTTCCTCTATATATTCTTTTTTTATGAATAATGACATCATCTCAAAAAACTGTTGCAGAGGAAAAAGAGCTGCAGGCTCCGTCTGGCTTTGACAACATTGTCTTCCTCATCTCTCTCTCTCTCTGTGTCTCTCTTTCTATATTTGGCTCGTACTGCATGATTTTCAGTGAAACGGTTTTGTGGAATGAAGAGGTCATTATGGTTTGATTTGGTGTTTTTTAATGCTTCTCTTTACCAAAACTCTACGGAGTGATGCAGGAAGAGGAGGACCATGACTTTCCCTTTCTGTCTTTGGATCTCCCAATCCTCTCTTCCCCCTCACTCTCCTCTTGTTTCTCCATGTCTGGCCATCTCTGCTCTCTGCTGTCTACTTTATTTTATCACCCCTTTCCTCTCCTCTGCTTCTCCTCTCTCAGGTTTTGTCTGGGCTGAGTGGAAGTAATTAGCCGTTGTGTAATACTGGCTCTGTGCAGACACTGAATGGGCTTGGCAGAGACTCGACAGCCTCTGTCCCCGATGACAACACAGAGCCAGAGAAGGAAATAATTACACATACGCATGAGAAGAGTTTTGCCTTTTTCAGAAAATGAAAGACATGAGATAGCAGTTATTTTATATATTGCTTCATTTTCCCCCCTCCTTGGGCTGGTGGTACAAGTTGGTGAATGCGAACCCGTTGTTTGGGAGGTTTGGCTGAACACACTGCATTTCTAGATGGTGTGTAAAGATGCGTCACACACACACCGCATAGTTTGTACAATCCAGGACGAAAAGATTGATTGTGCAGATTAAATTGTGGTACTCAGCTGCTCAGCTGCTTGGCCGCCGTACAAATGTTTGCAAAGTTGAGACATTTATAGTTATGAATTGATTGGTTGATAGACTTGGAGAGTCCATAGCCCCCGTGGGACGTCAGGCAGAGTTGAGGTTGCAGGACAGAGTCATGGATTGTTGTTTCCTCGGTGATAGATTATCGTTAGATCGGGTTTCCGGCAGCTGTGATCGGTGACGGTGGATCATGAGCTTTGGAAGACTCTCCACCAACCCCAAGAGGGCACACCGCCCTTTCCCGGTCCAGAACCATGGCCTTGGATTTAGGTCCCCATCCCACTCTCGTGGCTGCAAACCGTCCCAGAGCACGTTGAAGGTCCATGTTTGATGAGGCCGACAGGACAACATCATCTGCAAAAAAGCAGAGATGAAATCCTTCGGTCTCCAACCCGGGAGACGTTTTCTTAACCTCATTGGAGAAAATACAGGTAGACCTCAGCTTAAATAGTTCCAGGAGATGAAAAACGATGTAAATTAACTCCTTTCCAGGCTAAATTGAAAATATCATTACCAGTTCTGTCCTGAACTTTACTTATGAATGCATTTTAGTAATATTTGGTTTCCGGTAATATACAGTGATACCTCTGTACTCGACCGCCTCTATACTCGACCAAATCGGTGCTCGACCAAAAAATTCGAGTAGAAAATGTATCGGACCCCGAACAGATTTTCGGTACTCGACTAGCCGAGTCGACCCGAATGCGCTCCTCGGCCGCGCTCCACGGCCAGCGGGTAAGCGTCAGTTCGACTCAGACCGCCAGCGGAGTAGCACGTACGCAAATTACGTACGCAAAGACGTACGGAAATTATAGCAAAATATGAAAGTGGTGTACGAGTGTCCGACCTCGCGTCGCAGTACGAAATGGCAAAGTCAACCTTTTCCACTATCTTGAAGCAGAAGCAACTGACAATGGACAGGTTCCTTCTTAAAGAAAAGAGGAAGGCTACTGCCCAGCCAGATTCACCTCCACGGAAGAGACAGAGAAGGGAGAAAACCCCTGGAGGCGCGTTACCTAGCGTCATCATGGAAGGGATTCCCTTTCCATGATGACGCTAGTGCCAACAACCACTCTCTAAAACGTAAAGTAAATTATACAAAATGGTTTATAATGCTTTATCTTTATCATGTACTGCTTGTGCACATTTACGTATTCATTGTTGTTTAGATACACGTTCTTATAATATTTTAGGTATTTTTCTAAATGGTAAGAACGGATTAAAATACTTTCCATTATTTCTTATGGGAAAATTGGTTTCGGTGGTCGAACAAATCGGTGCTCAACCACCACCTCAGAACGGATTATGGTCGAGTACAGAGGTATCACTGTACATGTATTTTAAGTACAAACAATTAAATTTAATTTTTTACTGTAGTACAGAAAAAACGTTGATGTTTCACCTTCAGCTGCTTCTTCCTCATTTTGGGTCACTAGGGTTACCACGGGCAAATAATATGATATTATAATTTTTTAAAAAGTTATTGTAGATTAACATGATATGATGTGCTTTAGTGATTTGAAGAGTCCAATATTTGTGTCATTTATTTTTCCACCGACCTATAATGAGAGTGAGTTAACTCTGAGTGGAGATGTTGAGATTGACGGGGAGTTTATACCAACTTTAATGGCTCTGTGGGGAAAAAGTTGGTGGTGTGAGAGTAGAGCTCCATCCTGACTTCCATGCTCGGTATACGTATATACATAACAGCTGCAGAACAATAGCAGAACCAAAATCATTCCCCACTATATCCCATAATGTGTTCTAATAATGTGACAGCTGCCAGATACTGAACATATTATTACATTACATGTCAGTTCACACTGAGTTCTCCATGGAAAAGAAAAACACACACACACACACACACACACACACATATGTTCAATGTTTTTTGTCCCTGACAGACCCAAATATACACTTGGCAGAATCAGGCAGAAGAAAAAATATAATTGCCCCGGATGAACTGATGGAGGGGGCGGGGCATCTTACATTGCACCTTATATTCAGATGCAGGTATAGAAAGACTAATCTTTCCAACTGTTGCTCAGTGCCTTTTTTTCACACATCCCCTCATTCTCTAGTGACTTTCATTTACGTTTTTAATGTTTGTTTTCTGTTTTCAGTTTCTATTCAACTCAACTCAAACGTCTTGGTTCTAGAAACAACCCAGAGCTGCAGATCAGCCTTGGTGAAATGTGTTGCTGTCTCTTCTGGGACTTTTACTGAACCCTGTGCAGGTTGATGATAAAAAAATTAATTAAAAAAATCCAATTTTTTTCCTGCATTTTTCCATGGTATTGAAAAAGGTATAGAGGGGGATTTTTGTAGACAGAACCATATTTTCCTCCTGTGGACTTTTGCAGAAACTGTAATGACTTGTCATTGCTGAACAAATAACCAAGTTGTGTAAGTTAACTGCGTGCAGGGACCATCCTGTTTGAAACAAGTAGGTTTCCATCCCAGCCTACAGCCAGCTAAAGGTCATGGCAAAAGCTGTGACACACTAACTAAACCCATTGGGGTAAGGGTGGGGATGCAGGCCTGAAAAAGCCCCTGAGGTACTTTCAGCTGCCTGTCTGACAACATCGTCCACCGCTGGCTGTGTGTGTGTCTGCATCCCGTTATGCGTGCAGACGTTACTCAGGGTGTACTGTAGGTAGACGCATCATGAAAGTGTGTTTGATGTGTCTGTAGGCTGAAAGCAACATCTGGAAATCCCCCATGATATCATCTGTTCACTCCAAAACACCTCTTCATCTGAAAATAAGAGCAGCAGCATCGCTCTCCTCACCGCCAAACAGAGTCATCATCCAGCACACATGGCCTGATGGTGTTGGGTGATGGAGCTCTGTGTGGTCTGGATGCTAGAAGATGGATGAAGGAAGGGAGGTGAAGCTGATGAGGCGGGGTACACCCCGGATGTTTTGCCAGAGCATCGCATTGCCACACGAAAGACAAACATGTACTCACGCACACAAAGGACTCGAACCCAGAACCTTCTTGTTGTGAGGCGACAAAGCTACCCATTGAGCCACCATGCTGCCCCAATATAACTCTGTATTTAAGTTTACTTCAGTTTGCAAAAAGATGCATAAAGGAGTCCTGAACATTTGGATGTCCAATAGAGCTTGAAGTCATGATTTATTCATCAGAAATAAATCAATAATTATTTAGAGATGATGATCATTTTTTTTCCAAGTGATGCCTTCTTTGTCCTTTCAATAGTCCATTAACACTCTGTTTAGACGCTGGAGCCAAACACATCTCAACACAACACTGACTCAGAATCGATCATTAGAACAGCTGGCAGCTTGTTTTCTTCTGATTGATTGATTGATCAGTCAGAGAATGGCTGCAGCTGTAATTTGCTGTCTTCTCATACAGATTTCAGTAACAGTGAGTGTTTGGATGGTGTGTTAAAGCTCTGTGTGTTTAACACCAGACTCCACTCCAGCCAGCAATGCTGTCAAGGTCCATTTCATTCATCTGGTATTGATCTCTCATTGATCCATATCGATCCAGCCGTTTCCTGTTTTCTTCTTTCTGATGCTAACATCACAGCTAGATGCTAACAAGCAGCACTGAACATGAAGACGCCATTGGCGTCAACGCCTTTGGTTTATCTCTTGGTAATGTCGTTCTTCCTGATTTTAATCATTTAACTTACGGTCCAGGACTGGATCCTACAAATGATGAGCAGAGAAATCATTAATCAAACCTTCACATGATGTATTTGCACTCTTGATGACGTCATTGGTGCATAATGAGCTCCTTTGTCATGTGACTGCCAGCCAGAGACGGCTGCTCACTGACTGTGAGGGTGGATGGGATGGATTGGTCTTGGTGACCTGTTGGAACAGAACCCACGCTGCTGGAGGGTCAGCGGGTGTAATCCTGACCACGTTCTCATTCAGTTTTTTTTGGCTTCATCGGAGAGTGACTATGAACGTTGAACCTCTTTAAATACGGGCTGAGGAGCCAAGCTGAGCCCAATGCATCAGTATCTGGTAACTAATAACATATTTGCCGTGATAAATGGCTTCTGATGTCTTTCCTGAGGGAAGGGGGCTTCACAAACATCCCACTGAGGCTGGAGGGAACACTTTGACTTTGCGGGTGAATTCTCAGAGTCATTAAGTCCATCTTTCACCACAGTTAATGGGAACTAATGTTCTGACTGAGCCCATGCCTCTCTGATTGAGTCACTGATGGTCGGAGTGACTAACCAGTTTGCTGGCTCACAGGCTTATTGGCAGATTGGATTAATGGCTGAATGATTATCCGTTCCTGTGACAGCCGTATTGATAGAACTGTTTTTCTTCAAAAGGGTAGGGTGAGGGTAATCTTTGCCTTTCTGTGAGTACACATGTTCTGCCTCATCACTGCTGGATGGGGTCAGTGGGCCTGTCGCCATGTTTCAGGCTCCAAGCCTGATTGGCTGACTGACCACAGTGGCTGCTGGCTTGTGGATCTCGTTTCCCAAAGGACCGGCCAGAGGAGTCAAAGGTCAACGGGTGTTTGAAGGAGAATGAGAAGAGAATTGAGTTTTTTGCCTCTTTGGGGCTTGATTGGGTCAAAGTTATTCATTCATTGTTCACATAGAACTTATTCCCTTAGAATTCTAAGTTATAGCAGTGGTGAAAAAGATGAAAAATACCAGTTTTATGTTGGTCAGTCGCTTTACTTTGTTCAATCTTTCACATCACATTTTATCTATAAAGCTCTTAATCACGTCATCAGACATTTGGAAGCCCTTTAACAGACAGAAACCCAACAGAATAAGTTGTATTTATCCACCACACGTTAAAAGAAAATGCGTTATTGGAGTGTATCGACATAGAAATAGTTCCTGAAGTCGATAACGTCATAAAAGTTCTGAACCGATAATGTAACTTTTGGCTGCTAACGTAATAATTAGGGTTTAGGGTTGATAACAAATTATTATGTTACCAGCCAAATGTTATTACATTACGTTATCGGCTGTTATTAGGTTATTGGCTGTCGCTCACGTGTCTCGGTGGCTGTTTTGATCGCTGACAGTCGGTCAACGACCGCTCGTCCTCAGTCTTTGAGCGAGTGTTCATCCCAGCTGCTCGTCTGCATTAACTGACCTGCTGGCTTGCTGGCTGTTTGGCTGACCTCATTGAAATGTCAGGGAAGTTAGAACTGGCAGGCTGAGTGAATGACTGGTAGGCTGCCCAGCTGGCAGGCCTCTTCTCTGACCTCAGTAACTGAGTATGGGCCAGAACTGAGCTGGTTTTCTGGTTTCAGTGGGTGAGTCAAACTCCAGCTGAACCCGATCACCTCCGGAGGGCAAAGGAACTGGGAATCTGCCCATTTCACCCAGTTCAGAGGTAAATGTGTGAAACCACTCCGCAGGATCTATATGGAACGTGCATTTTTTAATGCATACACATGTAAAGTAAGCAGAAACCGTCCAGAAACCATTTCTCACTTACTTTGGGTAAGATTGGTGTTGTTTGCATGCATTTGTGTATCAAATAAATTTCCCAGTTTGCAGCCCAGCGTGAGAGGAGTGTGTGTCTGCTGGTGTTTACTTCAGGCTGCCCCCGGGCTCAGTGTGGGTTAGTTTCTGTGTGTGTGTGTGTGTGTGTGTTTATACATGCATCATTGTTGATCCCCACATGGATGCCATGTGAGTCAACCTGAGCTGCAGTGTATGTGTGGGATTGTGTGTGTGTGTGTGTGTGTGTGTGTGTGTGTGTGTGTGTGTGTGTGTGTGTGTGTGTGTGTGTGTGTGTGTGTGTGTGTGTGTGTGTGTGTGTGTGTGTGTGTGTGTGTGTGCGCGCGCGCAGATGTATGCAGGTTATGTGTACCAGTGGGTGTAATAAATGTGAGTTATACCCCTGGTATTTTCTCATTAACACTTAAACTTCTCATATGGGAATATCACTCACCTCTGCGCTACAGTGCTGTCTCTGATTCTGACACACACACACACACACACACACACACACACACACACACACACACACACACACACACACACACACACACACACACTCGCGTCTTCCTCCTCCGGTCTACTGTAGTCGTTCTTCTGAGGTTTGGTAGATCAAACCTTTTTCCTTCTCCGCTGTGGGTTGAGAACATCTGGACAGAAACCATCGCCCTTTACCAGCTTCCATGTGTCGGTTCCCCCCACCCCCCCGACTGGGGTGTGAGAGTGAAACAGAAAGATGGGTGATGGATGGGGGAGTCCTCCATTCCTTAGAAATAAGGGAGATCACCTGTTCTGATTGGGCAGTAATGGTTTTTAAATGCGTCCCTCAGGATGATGGATGGATGGTCAGCGGAGACATTTAGGTCTGGATGTAAGATGATGGATTTATTTTACAATCCTTTGCAGTTCAAGGTTGGATTAGAACAGGATCTGATTGGCCTTGGTTAGCCAGTCTTTAGCTGGCTTTAGCTGATGTTAGCACACTTTAAGAGTTACTTTTGGAGTGCGCCCTATTCTGGTGAAAACAGTTTTAAAATTGACCATTCATTGAAAGTGCGCCTTATAATTCTGTGCACCTTATGATGCAGAAAATACTGTATTTTTTCTGGATCTAGTCTGAATCAGTGGAATTTAGGGTTCCTACTTTAACCTTTGGGTCTTCTGCACCAGGACTTCTGGAGTTCTTGTGATGACGCTGCGTTGTGTGTCTTCTGGATTTATTCTTTTTTGTCATAAGGATTCTGTCTAACGGTGGTTAAAAAGCAGTTTATCACTGCAGGATGGCACGCAGCCACTGAGAAGTACATTTTATTCACAAGACGAGAAAAAAATCATGTCTGTGTAGGTTCTCTGTTGTCCGGGTCGAGATAAATCAAGAAGAACGAAATTAAAAAAGAATCAGCTGGACTTGCTTTCAGATTGGTTGAAGATGTTTCTGGTAAATTCTTTTTTTGCTCTTCATGAAGAAAAGCCATAAATTTGTGAATAAACAATAAAATATTTATTCTCCATACAAATGCATTCAAAGCAAAATGTAGCTATTTTTGATAATACAATTTTTAGACTATATGATGAAGTTTATTACACATTATTGCATCAAATGCGTTGGGATTGCTTTTTTAAGGGAGTGCTGGCCATGCTGGATTACTCTGATGGAGCGCTCGCAGCGCCTGTGGTCGTATTTCTTCACCTTTTGACAACAGAGGAGGGAACTCAGACGTACGGCGAGTTCAGAGTCTCCGTGGTAACAAGCTGAAGCAAACCAGGATAACACGCAAACACAAACACCCTTCAGAAACTAATGTTGAAGTTCAAATACGGTTCAGAAGCACAGACCTGCAGCCAAACCCCTGCTTAACCTTTGACCTCATCCAGACCTTCAGAGTCTCTGGAAGACGACCTTAACAAAGGATGTGGAGTGACTGAATGGGAGTTATGACAGAGAACGGAGTGAAATATTCCGAGACTGAGATGAGAGACGGTGAGGTGGGGGTGTGGGGGTGTTGATGGGGGAGGAATTGGAGATGTAAACAAACCGTTGGATGAGACGGTTGAGCGGAGACTCCTGCAGGTCTGCTGGGAATGACGGCGACGCGACGCTCCACGCCGCTTTGTCGCCGCGTTAGGGTCGCCTCCCCGCTGTTTTCTGTGTGCGTGGGTTTCATCGAGGCTTTCAGGCACAGAATTAAAGTAAATGGAGACGAAACCCTCTGAGGAGTCTTGGAAGCGGCGCCCCGTCTCTCCAAGAAGAAATTGAAATGGAGCTCATCAGAAGAGCCCAGGAGGATTTTAGGGCTCCAGAAAACAGAGCAGCCGCGTTTCCACCGCAAGATGGCCTCAGAATGAAGGGAGGCAACTCTACCGCCATCAGTGTTGTCTGATAACCTATCTCCATCCATCAAGATCAGTTGGGAACATCAGAGGGAGGTGGCATCATCATCATGTCTGCTCCATCCAGGAACCGGTGACATCGCTGGATTAACAAGCTCTTGGAGTTCTAATCTCTGCTCTCATCCTTCTTCACATCAGCCTCACATGAAGCAGCCAGCATGGCATCGCTCCGTGTCATTCCAGAGGATGTTATGCAGGATGTGGGTTACACCTGTAGCCAGACAGGGTTTTTAGTTTTGATGATGAAGGGAAGCGAAGAGGCCGAAACTGCACATGCATTGGTTTTTGGAAACTTGAGCAGCTGGCGGCCAGCGTCCACGGCTTCAGCTGCGAGATGGCCTGATGGAGAGATGTGTGTGTGTGTGTGTGTGTTACTCAGTGTGAGAGCTTCACCTTCACAGGATCCCAAAACCAACCTGGAGAAGACAAGCGGGACCAACAGGGTTATATCCTCACCAGACGAACCCAAGACGGTGTCGATGCACACCGTCCATCAACCAGCCCCGTGTCATCTTTTTGTTTCACACGTTTTTCTGTCCACAGCACAGGAGATGTAAACTATCCTAACTATGACCGTGAAGACACTGACTCTATCTGGGCTGTCTGCCACTCTCTCTGTCTCTCTTTCTCTTAACCTGCACCCAGACGGTTAAGATGGATGACCGCCCAAAAGATTCTGGGTCCTGTCCGGAGTTTCTTCCTCAATGAAGGAGTTTTCCCCCGCCGCTGTTGCTTCTGCTTGCTCAGGAGGGTTCAGTTGGGTTTTTCTGTCTGTTAAAGCACCTTATGAATAAAAATTGATTGATTGAATAACTGTGATTTCAGAGTTTTCACCATTTCCAGCCCCAAAAACCAGATTATTGCACGAAACAAAATCTAAAACGAAGCATCTTATACTGGGGTATCACATTATTTTATGTTTTAAGATAGTTCTGTGTAGTGAAGAAGAGGAGAAAGGGGATGAAGAAGGAGCTGTATTACGTCCCACAGTCGTAGCTCGGTCCGGGGAACCTGCAGAGGGTAATCTGCATCGCTACTGACTCTTTCTGTTCAGTTCTAGCGGAGCAGAACTGCCTGCGAAACGCCCACCTCATGTGTTGGCTTGGTTTGGGAAGCATTTGGGGGGTTTGGGTGTCAGGATCTCTCTATTAGCAGCCACCACAATAACAGCTCTGAAGCAGGGAGGCTCAGAAACACCCAAATGATTTCACAACAGCCACTTAAAACTCATTTCAGAGACATTATTCTAGTCTTTTGAAGGGTGACGTTTGTCACGACGGCAGGATTAAATAATAGGTATTTAGAATTAAAACTCAGACGTCTTCAAGTAGTTTTTTTTTTTTTTTTATCCGAGCAAAGATCCAAAGCCTGAAGACATTTAATTTACAATAAGACAGAGATAAGCAGAAAACCTCGGAGTATTAAAAATGTTTGTCTTGACGATTCGCCAACTTCTGCTGGAATGTTTGTAGAGAAGAAAGAATCATCACCAGAACAGCTTCTGGATGTAAACCTGCTTGGTCACACCTGTGGCTTGTTGTTCTCATAGTGTCCTATGTGGAGTTAGTGTGTGTGTGTGTGTGTGTGTGTGTGTGTGTGTGTGTGTGTGTGTGTGTGCGTGTGCATGTGTGTGTTTTTAGCGTGTGCTGTCGTTGGGTGGGTTGCGTTGGTGGGTTGTTTTTTGAAGTGCTGGTGGGTTTACTGGAAGTGTGTTAGACAGGAGAGGAATGCAGGAAGAGGGTGTAAGCCTGTGTGTGTTTGGGGTGGGGGGGTGGGGGGCATATGGAGGCGGGCCGAGGGGTCGCCCCTCGTCTTGATGTGTACATATGTGTGCTGCGTGTGCGTGCGAGTCCGCTCAAAGCGGTTCTTCTGCCTCCTCGTCAGTTTCCGATCCCACAGATTCTCACGGAGGCGACTGTAGAGAACGCGTTCAGCACCACGGGTTCCCCACGGCGGCGGCGGTCAGTTGAGCCCCCACCCTGCAGCTCACGTTCACGTTCATGTCTGAAGCATCTGGAGAAGAATCACAAAACTCAAAGCTTCCAACATTTATCAAAAAAATCACTCCTCATTTTCACGCTGCCTGGTCCGGTGGACGGTTTGTGTCCCTGGGGTGCGTTCAGTTTGTGTCAGTATCAGGACAATTATTGGAATACTCTACAGAGCTGTAGGAGAGAAAACATTGAACTGAAATAAATCTATAAAAAGCATGTTTTTAGAAAAGCTACAACTCACGACTTTACATCATTAAGTGTGTTTTTTTAAATTTCTATTTTTATTTATTTAAATTTTTTTTTTTTTTGCGCCACGGAACAGTTTACCATCAGATAATATTTTCACAGACCAGCCTTTAAGGTTTGGCGGATAAATAGAACAAAATAAAACGACACAACCAGCATTAAAAAAAATGTTTTCTAACTATAATAATAAATGTGAATCCAGTGTTATCAACTTTATTAGCAGCTTCCTCCTAACATCACGCAGGAATCTAAAGTCTAGAACAACGAATCAGAGGATAGGATTCAAGCTGCTGTTACCTGATAGGACCAATAAATAATGTTTGACGTTGATGTTTTCATGTTTCAGCGGCTGCAATAATAAAGTAGCCTTTTTTACACAAGTTTAAAGGCCAGTATATAAAACACTGTTTTGGCTGGGACTATATGTTGATGGTAATCAGACCCAAATGAATTTGCTAATGGTTTACTGATGTTAAAAATGCTACACTTTGCACCTTGTACGTGATAAATGGGCAGTTTTTTTTGGTTTTTTTGTGCTGTATTTGCTTGAGAAATGTTGATTTAGCAAAATAAAAAAGTAGGAGAAAAAAAAAAAAACCCTTGCATTGGCAAAAAGACAAATTGCCAGCAGGTAGCTGGAGGCAGGTCTCATCGTCAGGCTGCTGAGGAGCAGGCAGAAAGCTGTCCCAGAGAGCTGCAGCACAACCCTCATGATGGGGTGTAAGACTTCCTGTCTGTTTAAGCTCCCCTCCCCCTCGCCGTTTAGCCTTTTAATCATAGATAACCTCATCTTTACAGTCTCGTTTTATCACCGTGCTTTCACCAGCTCTGGACTGAAGGGTTAATGGGAGCGGTGGTTGCCAGACCTTTTCCACCAAATACCCTCCAACCGACGGGGAACCCGACACGACTGTCATTGTGTTGCTTATGTGTGGTGTTACATTAAAAATAAATGACTCCCCTTTTGCCAGCGACCACCTGAGATCCCTCCAGGACCCCCGGGGGTCTCAAGACACCACCTCAGGAAAAGCTCAGGAGAAATGGGCTGAGTTCATCCTGATTCATCCCTCCTGAAAATACCAGGAGGAATCTTGGCTGGAACTTTGTTTGCCACCAACACGTGGTAAAGAACGAGATCCGGTCTCACTGATGTCGTATCCATCCGCCAACGAGTGGTGAGGTCCTGAAACACGACTCGTATCTCGGATTTTGCTCATGTTGAACAAAAATAGGACAGAGCGACGTCTAAACAGATGAAAACAACTTCTGGTTCTGGTTCTCGCTGAGGAATAAGAATAGAAGACTTGTGATGACGGCATCTTCCTCACCACTTCCTCATCTACAATTGTTTATTATTGTCTGCCTGCAAAGTAAGCTGATCGCCACGACAACTTCATCAGTCACTGAGCTGACACACACAGCTGCCTCCTAGGAGAACAGGTGGCTGTGAATCCATTTCTCCTTCCGACAGGAGAATCTTAATGAAATCCTGCCGCGTGTGAAGCTCCATATATACTTTTTTTTTTTTTGTCCTGAAATGTGTGAATGACATTTAGATTCTTGTTAGAACTATATGAAACAGATGACGCAAGGAAAACTTGAGTTAGAATGCAGACTAATGATACAGGTGCATATTCGATTCAGTCATGAAGAGTAGAACGTAAAAACAAACAACTGATGAACAGAAGAAAGCAGAACAAAATATACACCATTGAAGAAATAATGAAATGAGTTCATCAGAGGAACAGCCAAGGTGAGATATTCTAGAGACAAAGTTAGAGAGAACAGACTCTGATGGTGTGGACGCGTCCAGAGGAGAGATGGCGAGGATCTTATCCCGTTCCTGAGTGTACAAAGGTTGAAACATGACCTTGACTTAGTTTTGTCAAGGTCATCATCTCATTTTCATCCCCTTTGCTGCCTGAGTAATGTGCTTTTAGTTTCATCTTTCTGTCTGCAACGGTTGTGAAGATATTTGGTGGACTAACGGACGGACGGATGAAGACATGAACATTGACAATTACAATACATCACCGCTTTGAAGCGAGGTGTAAAAATGAAATAAGACTGGAAAGCAAAGCAGAAGTTCAGCACTGGGGGGGAAGAAGACTCACTGGATACTGGGAAGGAGGAAAAATGGGAAGAGAAAACAGGTGCATGACTTTAATCTGAAAAAGGACCTGGGATAACTCACTAGAACTTATGAGTTATGGAATAAAACCCATGAGACGTGTGTGGAGATTCTCATCATAGGATGACGTCGACTTTATTTCATTTAAAAGGGAAGTCTTTCATGCTCCATCTCAGTCGGACACACGAAACGTCCTCAAAGTCGGTCCAACCTCAGGATGGTGCTAAAGAGGCAGGTGTCCCGACAACAATATAAAGATGTCAGAAGAGGCGGAGTTTGTGTAGTTAATACAAAGAGGCGTTAGGGTTAGGGTTAGGGGTCGGCGACCTCAGTGGTTGTCTGTGATGTCATCAGCTGCATCTAGACTGGATTCTTCTTTATTGTTTCTGCACTCGTTTGTGGCTACGCTGCCCCCTAGTGGCTCTGTAGATATTGCACACACACACACACACACACAAATACACACTTGCTTCTTGCTTGACAACATGTCTTCAAACCCACACGTCTGTCTCCTCAGCCGCTGGTGTGTGTTAATATTCATGACCTGTGTGTGTTTCACACACCTGAAAACACTCGGCTGCCTGCTCCCATCATGCTTCCTTCACTCTGTGTGTGTCGTGGCATTGAAACCACCGATTCTTCTTCTGTATTTATATCCATGTCTTTGTGTCTTTTGGTTTTTATTCGGGGGCGCGCTGGGTTTATGAGGCGTCTCCTGGCTTTATTTTGAGATAGTACGTAGTGGTATTATAAATCGCACAATAGATTAGATTAAATATGATCAGATTAAGTTTGATTAAATCATCCCTATGGGGAAATTGGGTCATTACTGGTGAAGATAACAACCTGCAGCAGAAACAACGCCTCAAAGAGGACGATGGTGACGATAAGACAACCGAGGACATCACAGCTGAATGGAATGGTGCTGTAATACCGCTTTTGGGTTTTTGATCCATCCCGGTTGATAAACTGTCCAGTCTATTGGGTTTTGCTGTTGAATATTTGATTGAGTCATTTAACAATTTGGTAGCTAAGAGGTTCTTAAAAGCAGCTTTCTGTTTGATGGAGGCAGGAAACATGGAGAGAGTCTGTTTACCCCCGCCTTCCCAACCCCCCCAGGAGACAAATGTCTGGCCAGTATTAAACACATGGGCTGGATCTCATCCTCAGGGCTTCAGGCTTCTCATTCTGGACGCTGACCGCTGCTCACGCCGGTTAGATGATGATGAGAAATGCAGCAGATCGTATCTGATAGGAGAGATAATTAACTCTAACGTCCTTCATCAGTGGACAAAAGGCTGAAATTAAACTTTGGGGCTGTTGTCTGGTTAACCTGCTTCTGAAAAGCTGCTGAGTCTGCATTCTGAATTCATCAGATTGGAGAGTTTTATGATCCAGTCAATAATGGTGATCAGAATCATCAGGATACGACTGTTGTTTAAACCTAAGATGATTGGACAGAAATGACTCGATGATCTGATCTGGATCAGTCCAGGGATACACACTTAGCACGTGTATTATTTATGATTGTTCAGCTACCAGGAGCTGATCATTCAGGATCAATACTTTGATGCATCAGTTATTAGTGGAGCAAACGTTAAAATACAAGATATTAAAACATAAAGCTGCTGCAGCTGGGTCTGTGTGTGTGTGTGTGTGTGTGTGTGTGTGTGTATGTGTGTGTGTGTGTGTGTGTGTGTGTGTGTGTGTGTGTGTGTAGCCATTCAAGTGTTGTGCACACACATGCATGCACACACACAAGCACACACACACACACACACACACACACGCATGTACACACATCTAGCCTCTACACATAACGGTACTTTGTATTTGTTCCTGGAAGAAAGGTGACTCACCCTGCTTCTACTGAAAAACACACACACACACACACACACACACACACACACACACACACACACACACATACACACACACACACACACACACACACACACACACACACACACACACACACACACACACACACACACACACACACACACACACACACACACTGTAACTTTCATGACATTATTTGAAGCAGGAAACCATGGAGGCTGAGATTTCCTTCTTTTGCTCTGACCTTTCTTTTACTTCTTCCCGTTAAATGTCTCTTGCTCTTTTTTAATCTTTGCTTCCTTTTACTGGCTTTTGCATTCCTCACTTTCTCTCTTCTCCCCCCCCCCTCCCTCCCTCCCTCCCCCCCTCCTTCCTATCTCTCTTTCCACTTGTCTCTGGACTCTTATCTTCCTAGGGAGCTTTTTAAAACAACTCCCACACGCTTACTCTGATCTGTCTTATAAAAGCAGAGAAGTATAACACACACACACACACACACACACACACACACACACACACACACACACACACAGGGTTGCATAATTTGTGACTTGCCTCATGCGTGTAATGAGGGCCTGTGTCCTAAAACACACACACTCACTCACTCTCTCACACACACACACACACACACACACACACACACACACACACACAGGAGTGAAGCTTGTGTAATCGTTTCTATAAAGAGGTATTAGTGTTTCTTCCTAAAAGGAATGTCGGGAACATTGCGTCCAGGTTGGGGACATTGAGTCGGTAATTTAAATGTTTATGATGCTGTCAGCCAATAGCACGCGAGTACGGTATCATGTGACTACCTACT
Source organism: Antennarius striatus (assembly GCF_040054535.1). Lineage (NCBI taxonomy): Eukaryota > Metazoa > Chordata > Actinopteri > Lophiiformes > Antennariidae > Antennarius > Antennarius striatus. The sequence goes on along the minus strand of NC_090788.1, from coordinate 19,823,583 downwards.
AAAACTCTGCGATGAGGTGAAGCCGTGTGTCTTGAAGCACAAGTAAGCGAGGCGTTACTGTAATGTGCTTTACGTGAATCTGATTGATGAGTATTGATCACTGGGGATACCTTCACTTTTTTGACACCAGTGAATGAATGACTGCTGGTCCAGGTTGGATCCACCAGTTAAACCAGTTCAGAAATGGTTAATTAGATTTTGACTTCCTGGTTCAGTCTGGAGCTCTTAAGCTCAGTTTAACTTGAGTCTGGATAAAGGTTTTAGATCCAGGCTCAGGTTTACGACGGTAGGATGGGTGTGTTTGTGGGGGGGGGGGTGAAGAACGGCTCGGATGAAACATTTTTGTCCACTTTCTGCTCTCTTCTCCTCCTTTTCATCCTCTCTTCCTTCATCTCTCTGCTGCTGTCACTCCTCATCCTCTCTGCTTCCCAAATAACTCAGTGGAAAATATGAATGAAAACATTCCCCACCATGTTGCCCAAATTCTGCTGCAGGCAACCCCCCCCCCCCACTCTGTCCCAAGCATTTCTTTTCCTCTTCCTATCATGTTCTCAATTCTTATTTCTGAAGCATTGCTTTTCACATTATGGGGGGGAGGGGTAGTTTTGCATTCCTGTGTGTGTGTGCATGCGTGTGTGTGTGTGTGTGTGTGTGTGTGTGTGTGTGTGTGTGTGTGTGTGTGTGTGTGTGTGTGTGTGCCTGCAGCGCTCTGGAGTGATGGTGTTAATAAGTCTGAGTCATATCCATGACAACAGGCAGACTGTACCAGCATCTAAACCACAGAACAAAATGGCAGCAGTGTGTGACACACACACACACACACACACACACACACACACCCACACACACACACTCACTGTGGCTTCCTCACAAACTATGTGATGAACCACAGACGCTGCTTTCCTTCACACTCTGGACCAAAGGTCATGTAGCTTCTGAACGATGTTCAAACTCATTCACACTCATCACTCCCGTTATCATTTCTTTTCTTTCTTTTTTTTTTGACATAACCTTTGAAAATGACACTTCACTACATGTTTCCAAAGTACAGTCGTACCTTGACATACAAGTCAATTGAGATACAAGTCTGTTTGACATGCGAGTAAAATCCGAGATACAAATCAGGAAATCAGCTCTAGTTGATGGATTGTTTTGAAGAAGAAAGATAAAATCTCCCGAGAGACAAATTATTTGTCCACTCTAGTATTAGTTCGTGTTAGTCCCACATGTATATATGTGTCCAGGCCCGTGTCTTGCTCAAGGGCACCTTGGCAGGTGAACTGGCACCTCTCCACTGTCAGTTGACACTTTGGTCCACATGGGTCTTGAACCGACCACTCTCTAGACCTACTGGACTGAGCTACTGCCACTGTAACTTCTATATAATTAATTATACACAGGTAAAATCTGAATATCTATTGGCTGATAAAAACGTGTTTTGTCTTATAATTTTGGGTTTGTGTCTTTTTTACTAGACTGGAATGGATTTTAGTTTTTTTTAAAATGGGGAAACGTTGTTTGACTTAGAGCTCCGTCACAGAACTAACAAGAACCAATGCAGTCAACGACTGCAACATCCCGTGACACCCCTGAAGTCAAAATTTTACCCTGACCTACTTGCAAAGGTCAAAGATCAAAGCTAGTGCTCTGACCTACTTTCACAGATCAAAGCACTAGCTTTGATCTACGGTCTTACTCACACTGGCTTTCTCCCTCGTCTTTCTATCTTAGCCACTTCCTGAGTGTACAAAAGTTGAAATTTGACCTTGAAGGAGCTTTGACAAGGTCATCAGCTCATCTTCATCCCCTTTGTTGTGCGAGTAATCCGCTTTTGCTTCCATCTTTAAACGGTTGCAAAGACATTTGGTGGACTGACGGACAAACACACCAACACTGACAATTACAAACGTCACCGCTTTGAAGCGGGATGTAATTTAACGCGTGTCTGGAGGTTCTACTTGTGTCTCAAAGCCTTTTTAACCTGTATTTTCACCCGAACCCCGAGCAGTGTCTTACAGGCTCTAACTAATCTACATCAGTTGTGACTTTTTTTTCCATCTCGAGGCCTACCCGAGCATCAAGGTAGCGATAGTGGTCTGTTTCAGGGTGTTGTTGGAAACTGTTTCCTGTTGCCTGGTTCTGGAGCGCTGGTGTTGGCGGAGGCTTGGCTCCTGGTTCTGGACGTGATGACAGACAGTACGCAGGCTGCCAGGATGGATCGGAACACAGAATATAGATAGTTTAAATGTCTTGACAAGCTCTGCTTCCATTCAGACGTTAAGATGAACAAACCCCCCCCCCCAAAAAAGCACTTGGAACATTTACCTCCTCATTTTCCAACTCTGGAGAACTTTTTCAAACATTCTACTCTAAATAAATTGTGCATTAATTCTGGTAGACTCGACAGAGATTGCCGGGGGGGATATTACTATATCTGGAAGTCAGATATTTTAATTTTATTATTATATATTGTTTAAATTTTGTGTGGAAGAAAAGGTGGAGAGTGAATGGAAGAGACCGAGAGAGACTAATGAAACCAGACTTTTCATTCATGAGCTCCTGCTTAAAATGGAAATTTTCTGGATTTCCATTTCTTAAAAAGTGTTATCTCCATCTTTGGTGCTCAGCTCTCATTACTGGGGGGGTGGGGGGGGTTATGCTCCACACCTCCCAGGGATCAGCTGTCAGTCAGACAATGTGGGAAGCTTCACCAGCAGAACAAGAACTCTGTGGAGAGAAGTGGGAATATTTCCTCACACTATTCTGTTGACTTAATCCCCAAGGCAACTAGTCCCCCCCCCCCCCCAACCCTCGCCCTACACCCCCACCTCGCTTCTTGATGACGAAGTTTCGTTGACCTGTTGTGTTGTCTTTGAGCGTTTGTTTCGTCAGTTGTGTCAATGAAGAGCGGGTGGATCAGTCCATTTCCTGTTTGTCGCTGGGAGGAGCTAGTGTTGGTCTAACTCTGGCTGAAGCACGCACACACACAGATGTAACACACACACACACGCAGAAAAATGGTTGTTGCCCCTGCACCTAGGCGTGGGTAACCCCGTACCCCTTTGGAACCTGGCCCTATCCTTCTATTCCGATCAGCATGCGGATACAGGGCTGTGTTTTAGAGACGGGTATTTGGATAGGTTGCCAAAGGATAAGGGTCCGTTGGCACGGTGATGGACACATACACACACACACGGACACACGCATACACACACACACAAACACACGGACACACACACACAGATTGGTGTGGAAACTATGGGAGGAAAGAGGGATTACAGAGAAGAAAGGGGTGTAGCTGTGACAATAAGGCATTTCAAAATGAGATTATTTCAGACACACACACACACACACACACACACACACTGTGAACACACAGGGAAGTAATTGTTTGTCAGGAATGCTCTGTCTGAACAAGTGGTTTAATCTTCTATTCACCCCGGTCTTCCTCAGGATGGAGCTGAAAGCAGCGTCTGTTGAAAGAATGTCGAGTCTTTGCTTCAGGAGCGGCGGCTTGGCACCGAGAAAAGCGTTAGAGTTCAAGTCGAACGACCGAAGAGCTCTTTAGTGCTCCTCCTCATCT